>NC_142809.1:315782-439793 GCF_049724085.1 Artemia sp. Qi Xiang Cuo | reverse complement strand
AGGGAGGTCAATGCTTGTCTAAAAAAATGGTATGGACTGAGAAAAACTACAATATATATATCTAAAGAGGTCTGTTCATTGATTTTTCCCACGAAAATTCCGCAAACTAAGATTAAATTTAGGTCACCTTATTATAATGCATATCTTTCAATTAGGTAGGAGACGGCGTTGCTAAAAAAAAATGGTATAGTAAGTAAATAAATCCCCAATATCTCATTGATTAATGCTTTTCATGGTTTTGTCAAACGTAAATACTCAACATACGATGAAATTATGTGTCAATGGTGCAAATACCATCCCAACAATAACGGAGGTCAAGACTGTTCAATAATCTGGTCATATCATGGAACAACAAACGAATGTATCTCGTAATAAGGCTAACCAGGTTATTTTCAAACGCAAAAGCTCAATTTCCGATGTTTTTACGTTCACATTGTACCAATACCATCCCATCAATAAAGGAATTCGTGTTTTGGATATTCAAATGGAATTGTACATTGAAAAACTCAAATTTAACGAACTAAACTTTGATTGTCTTAGTTTTTTCATTCGACAAAGCGCTAAAAATGTAGAAACGATTTGCCCTTTTTTCTTCGGCATTTTCGTCATTTAGGGGCTTCATGTCCTTCATAAAAAAATGGACTAGCATTTGAAAAAATTTAGCCTAAATATCCCCATCTGGCTTTAATGTGTTTATTCCAAAGACATAGCGAACATAACGATGAATTTTAGGTTCAAAGAATTTATTTCATATCCGTACCGTTGGTAGTTCAAGAATTTGCAAAAAAAAAGGAATTGGAAGAGAAAAAAAAACCAATAAAGTTCTCAGTATTCCTTTTCAGTGTTTTTTCCTAGGAAAATACGCAAAATACTATGAAAATTCTTCCCTCTTGCTGTAAGAAAAGTAGCTTCATGAGGGAGGTCAAAGCTTGGCTAACCAATTGGAATTGTCAGTGTAAATCTCACATATATAGCCCATTAAATGGCTTTTTAGTGTTTTTTCCAACGAACTTACGCCAATTTAGTTGAATTAACGTCCAAAAGGATCTAATCACTATCAATCAGGTAGGTCGGACATGGATTGGCTAAACCTATAGAATTAACAAGGTATCTCACCCGAATATAGATCTTTATATTGATGCAAAGTGATTTTTCAAACGAACGTAAGCACCATACGATGAAATCTCGTACCACTGGTTACAAATCCTAACCAACACTTAGTGATGTCAGGGCTAGGCTAAAAAAAATGGAATTGTATGTAAGACACAAACAAAAATAGCTCTCATTATAAATTACCAGTGTGTTTTCTAAAGAAAATACGCAATAAAAGTTGATATTACGTTCTCATGGTTCTATGCATGTTCCGACTATTAGTGTGGACAAGGATGGTATAAAAAATGGTATTGCCATGGGAATACCCTAAAATATTTCATTGAAAATTTCTATTCATGTAATTTTCCAAAAAAAATACGCTAAATACGTTTTATATACTTCCACATGGCTCACAGACAATACCTTTAATTAGGGAGTTCAAGGCTTGGCTAAAAAATGGTTTTGAAAGAGAAAATTCACAACAATATCTATTAATATTGCTTTAATTTGTTTTTTTTCCAACAACATAAAGCAAAATATGATAATAATACGCTCACATGGCTCGAATTAAAATCTTTTCATTAGGGATGCCAAGTCTTTCCTAAAAAAAAGGAATTTTCAGTGTATATCTCACGATTATTGCATCGATTATTGAATGACAGTGTGTTTTCTAACAAATAAGCGCCCCAATCGTTAATAAAGCGTTCCCTTGTTTCTATTACATTTTTATCCATTAAGGACTTCACAGATTGGGTACCAAATTGTAAATTAATTTGAAAAATTCACAAATAAAGCTCTTAATATGGCTTTTAAGTTTTTTTTCCAACGAAAATAATCAAATTAATATGTAAATTAGTTTCAATGATTTTTATCCATAACCTTCAATTAGGATGTAAGTGTCTTGGCGAAAAAAAAATGAATTGAAGGTAAAAATCACAAACTAATATCTCTTAATATGGCTTTTCAATGTTTTTTCCAAAGGAAAAACTAGAAAAACTATGAACATACGTACTTATGGTTCTAATTAATGCCCTTGATTTAGGGAGGACATATATATGCTAAAAAAATGGTATTGTAAGAGTAGCACTAACGAATATAGCTCTGGATATTGCTTTTCAGTGCTAACTCCAACGCTATTTAGCCAACTTCTAAGAAAATTCGTTCCCATTGTACCAATACATAACCTACAATTAGGGAGGTCAATTCTTGTATAAAAATATGGAATTTACATTGTAATTAAATCAATTATATAACTTTATTTGGAAGGACAGAGTTTTTTCCAACGAAATTACTCATAATACGATTATTTTTAATTCACATTGTTCAATTTCTAATCCAACCTATAGGTGGGCAGAGGATTTTCAGAAAAAAGGGACTAGTAAGAGTGACTCTATAGATAGATGATCTGATTTTTGATTTTACTTGTGTTTTCCAACGAAAATACGCAATAAACACTGAAAAGCCATATTAAGAGCTATATTTGTGAGCTTTTCAGTGTTTTTTTTTCCAACGAAAATACGCAAAAAACACTGAAAAGCCATATTAAGAGCTATATTTGTGAGTTTTTCACTGACAATTCCATTTGTTTAGCCAAGCCTTGACCTCCCTAATTGAAGGATAGTAATTAGAAAAATGGGAACATATTTTCATCGTATTTTGCGCTCCCTAATTGAAAGATATGAATTAGAATCATGGGAACGTAAGTAGAGAGGCCTCAGGAGGTCAGACGAGAACCATGTGGTTTATGGTTTTGTCAGTGAGAATGGAAAAACAGTATTTTTCTCACTTGAAAAATCAGGAACTTTCTCACATTTATGGATGTTTTCTTGGATGGTTATGTCTGTTTTATGGTTTTTGTCAGTGAGAATTTGAAAAACACGAAATTTCTCACTTTTATGGATGTTTTTATGGTTTTTGTCAGTGAGAATTGAAAAACAGGAATTTTGTCACATTTATGGATGTTTTCTTGGATGGTTATGTGTGTTGGTCAATTTATTTGATGTTTTTCATGGATGTCAACAGCAATTCATGTCTGTTTTATGGTTTTTGTCAGTGAGAATTTGAAAAACAGGAATTTTCTCACTTTCATGGATGTTTTTTATGGTTTTTGTCATTGAGAATTTGAAAAACAGGAACTTCCTCACTTTTACGTCTGTTTTATGGTTTTTGTCAGTGAAAATTTGAAAAACTGGAACTTTCTCACTTTTACGTCTGTTTTATGGTTTTTGTCAGTGAGAATTTGAAAAACAGGAGCTTTCTCACATTTATGGATTATTGAGTCTAATGGGGACAGGGTCAATGACACTTCCCTCATGTTGTTGTTGTTGCTCGAGGCAAATGTTATGAGTTGTCAGGAAAAAGTTGGATCTCACGTGACAGATGATGTCATGATTGATTGATTTGACACGAAGGTAATTAATTTGTTGTTTCCAAAGAGAATTGTTTCCGAGCGAATGTCTATTAATGTCTTTGGAGTTCTACCAAGAGAATGTTTCCGGGGCAAAGTTTAGATCACACATGATAGATGATGTCATGATTGATTGATTTGACACGAAAGGGAATTAATTTGTTGTTTCTAAAGAGAATTGTTTCCGAGCGAATGTCTATTAATGTCTTTGGAGTTCTACCAAGAGAATTGTTTCCGAGTGAATGTTTTGATCTTAGCAATGAAGAGATTGATTCACGAAAGGGTTTCCAAATAATTTGAAATGTGTCAGCGCAGAGATGCCAAACAAAAGGAACACGCTGAAATTACGTTTAGGGATTATTTGGGCGAAGCCGTTTTAGCCATTTTATGGAATTATTTCGGCGAAACAGTTAGAGACATTTTAAAAGATGATTTAAAAGATGATTTTAGAAGAGAATTTAAGGGTGAAACTCAGTGGTCTTTATAATTCACAAGTTGTATTTTAAAAGTGTCGTGAGGTCCCCTACCCCAAAGGGTTCCGATCCCCCTACCCCAACCCCAAAGGGTTCCAATCCCCCTACCCCAACCCCGAAGGAAGTCCCCGGTCCTCAAAGGTCCCCCAAGCTCCCAAAGGGCCCCCAGACCCCAAAGGCCCTCCCCATACCCCCAAAGGCCCCCCCCCGGCCCCCCAAAGGCCCACCGGACTCCTAAAAGACCACCGGACTCCCAAAGGGCCCCCCGGACTCCCAAAGGCCCTCCCCCGGTCCCCAAAGGTCCACCGGTCTCCCAAAGGATCACTCGGCCCTCAAGTGCCCCCCAGACCCCCAAAGGCCCTCCCCAGACCCCCAAAGGCCCTCTCCGGGTCCCCAAAGGCCCTCCCTCAGTCCCCAAAGGTCCAAAGGGCTCCCAAAGGACCACCCGGCCCTCAAGGGCCCCCGGATCCCCAAACGCCCTCTTGGGTCCCTAAAGAGCCCCATCCACATTTTGTTAATACTTTTTTTGTGCATTTGAGACACAGAAGGGTCCCCACATTTCAAAAGCCTTTATTATATCTTTTCAGTACAAGTTCTTTTCTTAATATCCTTCTTAAACCAATTTTACAAATTTTAAATTTTTCCTTAGTAGATAGAAAAAGCTATATCATATTTGCGAATATTTTCTCGGAAGATAAGCAGTTCTATTTCAATTTTAAATTTTATCAATGAAGTTAAGAAAAGTTAAAGTTCTCTTCTGAATTTTTTCAATGAAAAAAGAAATTAGTTATTAATCAATTCTATTTTTCCAAATAATATGAAGTTTTTTCACTTCAGATCAAATTTTTCTCAAAGAGATGAAAAAATTTTAAATACTGTTCCTAATTTTTCATGGAAGATAGAAAAGTTCAAGTTCTCTTCTGAATTTTACTCCAACTCCAATGAACACACTCCAATTGTAATTTCTCCAGAGAAAATAAAAATCTTCCACTTCAGTTTTAAGTTCACCAAAGACATAAAGAAATTTAAAGTTCTATTCTAAATTTTTCCGTAGTAGATAGAAAAAGCTATAGCATACTTGTGAATATTTTCCCAGAAGATACAAAGTTCTACTTCAATTTTTAATTTTCTCAACGAAGTGAAGAAAAGTTCAACTTCTATTCTGAATTTTTTCAATGAAAAAGAAATTAGTTATTGATCATTTCTATTTTTCCAAATAATATAAATATTTTCCAACTTTAAAATGGGCACACAAAAAAAATTAAACACACACACACACACAAACTTACACACACACACACACACACACACACAAACTTACACACACACACACAAAAACTAACACACACACACACACACACACACAAAAAAAAACTTACACACAAAAAAAAAAAGACACACACATAAACACGCAAAAAAAAAATTAAACACACAAAAAAAAACATAAACACACAAAAACTTACACACACAAAAACTAACACGAAAACAAACTTACAAACACAAAAAAAAACTTACAACCACACAAAATTTACAAACACAAAAACATAAAAACACAAAAAAAATAACAAAAAAACAAGAACATAAACAACAACACAAAAACATAAACACAAAAAAAAAAACACACACAAACACAAAAAAACACACAAACAAAAACAATAAAACACAAACACACAAAAAATAACACACACAAAAAAAAACTTACACACACACACACACAAACTGAAACACACACACAAAAACTTACACACACACACACAAACTTACACACACACAAAAAATTAGACACACACACAAAAGCTTACACATACAAAAAAACTTACACATACAAAAACTTACACCCACACACAAAAACTCACACCCACACACAAAAACTTACATACACACAAAAAATTACAAAAAAAAAAAAAACTTACACACACACAAAAACACTTACACACACAAACAAAAACTTACACACACAAAAAAAACTTACACACACACACACACAAAACTTAAACACACACACATACACAAACTTACACACACACAAAAAAACTTACACGCACATATACAAACAAAAACTTACACACACACACACACAAAAACTTACACACATACACAAAAACTTACACACACACACAAAAACTTACACACACACAAAAATTTACACACACACAAAAACTTACACACACACAAAAACTTACCCATACACAAAAAAAACTTATACACACACACACACACACACACACACACACACAAACACACACACACAAAAATTTACACACACAAAAAAACTTACACACACAAACAAAAACTTACACACACACACACAAAAACTTGCAAACACACACACACACACACAAAAAAAATTTCACACAACCACAAGAACTTACACACACACACAAAAACTTACACACACGACGGCTAAGTATGTTAAAGGCTAGCTATTTTCTTGCGAAAACACAAAAAAATCAGAAAAAATGCTCATTGTTCCTTTAGTAGCCACGCAATTAGACTAAAAATTACGATATTTATGTGCAGTTTCAACTAACTACGGTTAAGTATGTTAAAGGCGAGCCATTTTCTTGCGAAAACACAAAAATCAGAACACACACACATATAAACTTACACACACACAAAAAAACTTACACACACACAAAAACTTACACACACACACAAAAAACTTACACACAAACAAAAACTTACACAAACACAAAAACACACAAAAACTTACACACACAAAAACTTACACACACACAAAAAATTACACACACACAAAAACTTACACTCACTCAAAAATTCACCCATACACAAAAAATCTTACACACACAGAGAGAAACTTAGACACACATAAAACTTACACACACACAAAAAACTATCACACACACAAAAACTTACACACACACACAAAAAACTTACACACACACACAAACACAAAAACTTACACACACACACACACGCAAATTTACACACACACAAAAACTTACACACACACACAAAAACTTACACACACAACGGCTAAGTATGTTGAAGGCTAGCTATATTCATACGAAAACACAAAAAATCAGAAAAAATGCTCATTGTTCCTATAGTAGCCACACAATTAGACTAAAAATTACCATATTTATACACATTTTCAACTAACTACGGCTAAGTATCTTAAAAGGCGAGATATTTTTCTTGCGAGAACACAAAAAATCATTAAGTGGTATTAATGAAAATGATGATGCATCAACCGAAAATCATCAACGTGAACTCCGATTAACCATCACCAAAGTGTCAAAATACCGTCAGTGTGTCAACACCCCTCCGAAAATAGGGGCGGGCGCTAACGGTCAAATGCGAAGTTATATAGCCTACCAAAAAAAAATACGAAATTTTCATTTAGTACCCACGCAATTAGAATAAAAATTATGATATTTATGCACAGTTTCAACTAACTACGGCTAATTATGTTGAAGGAGAGACATTTTCTTGCGAGAACACAAAATCAGAACACACACACACAAAAACTTACACACACAAAAACTAACAAAAGCACACAAATTTACACACACACAAAAATATGATCCAAAACAAAAACTTACCCACACACACAAAAACTTACCCACACATAAAAAATCACACACACACACACAAAAAACTAGCACACACAAAAACTTACACACACACAAAAACTCACACACACACAAAAAATTACACACACCCAAAAACTTACACACACACACACACAATTAGACAAAAAATTACGATATTTATGCACAGTTTCAACTAACTACGGCTAAGTATCTTAAAAGGCGAGGTATTTTTCTTGCGAGAACACAAAAAATCATTAAGCGGTATTAATGAAAATGATGATAATCAACCGAAAACCGTCAACGAGAACACCGATTAACCATCACCAAAGTGTCACAATGCCGTCAGTGTGTCAACACCCCTCGGAAAATAGGGGGTAAAGGTCAATTGCGAAGATATTTAGCCTAAGAAACTAGAATATGACATTACAACCCTTCGCTAATAACTAGTGAAAACCAAGAACTCAAACGCAGATGAACTACTGTTCACTATTTATTACATTGCAACTACTGTTGCAACATGATAACTTCATTATCATTTCTAATTTTAACAATTCTTTGCATACATCCTTCAAACATAATCAACTCAGACTGGGATATTTTTTAGATTGAACACTAAATTGAACAAATTAAATAATTCAAATTTTTGATTTAAAAGTTCACACAGAAAAAAATAGCAAATATAATAGTCGTGTAAAATCTCCCCCCTCCCACCCAAACTCAAAAATTTCTGGGGGAACCTATTTTCAAGGTTTTATTCTAAGTGAACGATCTTACCTTTTCACGAGTGAAGAGTCGTTCACATTGGATTGGGAATAAAAGTCAAATTTATGCGCGAAGAGCGAGAAGTTTTAGTGTTGCTTCTTACTTCCAACTGAAAACTTATTTTTAATTTGATGTTTTACCATTTTTTCAAATCATGCCATAAATATCCGTTTGAATAGACCCTCACGTATCAGTTTAACTTGATTCAAGTACCGGTTGAATTCGAACAGCAAACATTCTTTCTAATCTTTAGACTTTTCAAGCATAATAAACTTGATTACGGTATGTAATTTGTAGGACCGGTGGTCTTTTCCTTCAAAAACTTTCTCGTACAGCTAACCGTTGATGTGAGACTATAAAACTAATTCATTTTAAATATTTGCAATTGGAATAAAAAGCAAATTCTGTGTGGACGTACTAGCTACCACAAACCCAGAAGGGCCGAATTCACATTTTAGAGACAAAAGTGCACACAAAAAAAGCAAATATAATAGCAATTTAAAATCTCCCCCCCCCCAAACTCAAAAATTTCAGGGGGGGGGGCATATTTCCATTGTAGTTTGTATATTTTCTTTAGAAAACACATCGAACAGTCACGTCAAGAGCTAAATTTGTGAGTTTTTTTCACTGACAAGTACTTTTTTTTTGCCAATCTTTAACCTCCCTAATTTAAAGGTATTAATTACAATAAAGTAACCTGTTTAATCTTATTTTACATATTTTTGGATGGATAAAACACTGAAAAGACATATTATTTGAACTTACATCAAACGTTGGAGGGCATATATTTGAAGAAACTTCCATTATTTTCTATCTTGTTCTATATTTCAGACTATACTGACTTTTAAACCTTTCAAAACCCTGTAATATACTAACCTAACGGTTATTTATTTACAAGATCGTGCAAACTGATGATTTTATAACAATAATTACCTTTCTATATATAACTTAACACTCACTGGAATTGCCACATATCACTCACGGAGAAAGGATTCAAAACAATACTTCTTACATCACTTAGTCTAAGTGTGTCAAACAAGGCATCTTCATTGTAGATTAATTAGTTTTTACGCTCGATTTTGTTCTGGACAATGGAAAGCGTTGAGGGGAGTGGGACTTTGTTTGAGACTATCAAAGATTGATCAACTCAGTGATTTAGCATTTCTTATTTAATCAGAAAGAAAAAAGAAAAAAAGTTGATAAAAGTTATTTTAAAATATGCCCCAAAATCAGAGCTATTACAACTTAAATGACGCGAGGAGGGGGAATCAGGTTTTAAGAATATCCTGGATGTATCATTTTTATATTATCTAAGTACTCACAGAAGGAGTCATCACAGAAACTTTGAAAAGGGCTCATTTGATTGGAAATTAAAGTGGCTAGCACCCAATTTACAGGAGGGGACGTGAAAACTATGGTTTTTAACTTTGATATGCAAGAATAGAAAGAAAAGTTCTTAGGTGTGGGGCTGCCCCCCGACTCAACCCTCGCTCTTGAAATCCCCCCCCAATTCAACTTTTCCAGAGGATTTCAAAATACCCCCCCTCCAAACTCAAAAATTTCTAGGAACGTATTTTCATCATATTTAAATATTTACCTACGGAGGGGGGGGGGATTTTGAAATCCTCTGGAAAAGTTGAGTTGGGGGGGGGAATTTCAAGAGAGAGGGTTAATGTAGCGGGCCGCCCCACTCCAAAGAAATTTTATGTCTAGTATGGCAAATAAAATTTAAAAACCCTCGTTTTCACGCCCCCACCTGTGAGTTGGGTGCTAGCCACTTTAATTGCCAATCAAATGAGTCCCTTTCAAAGTTTCTGCAACGACTCCTTCTGTGAGTACTTATATAATATAACAATGATATAGCCCTGGTATTCTTAAAACCTAGGTCCCCCCTCCCCTCGCGAAATTTAGGTTGTAATAGCTCTGAGTTTGAGGTATAATTCCAAACATATCTATTCAACTTTTCTTCTTTTTTATTTATAATTAAACAATAAGTGTGAAAACACATATACAGCAACGACACACACAGAGAGATGACACACACACAGAGATGATACAAAAAAAAGGCGAAACAAACACAGAGACGAAAAACTCACAGACGATACACACACAAATACGACACATACACAGAGATGACACAAACACATAGATGACTAACACACAGAGAAGACACACACACAAAGACAGCACACACACAGAGACGACACACACACACAGACAACACACACACACAGAGACGACACACACATAGACACCAAACACACACAGAGACGACACACACAGAGACGTCACACACACACAGAAGACACACACATAGAGACGACACAAACATATAGAGGATGCTCATACAGAGACGAAACACACTCAAAGGTGACAAACACACAGATATGACACACAAAGAGACGACACACACACACAGACAACACAAACACATAGACGACTTACACACAGAGACGACACACACACCTAGATGACACACACACAGAGACGACACACACACAGAGAAGATACACATATAGAGATGATACACACACACAGACAACACACATATACAGAAACGAAACAAACACAAAGATGACACACACACAGAGACGACAAACACACAGAGAAGATATACATACAGAGATGATACACACACAGACAACACACATATACAGAAACGACACACACAAAGAGATGACACACACACAGAGATGACACAAACACAGAGACGAAACACACACAGAGATGAGACAAAAAAAGGCGAAACAAACACAGAGACGACAAACACACAGACGATACACACACAGAGACGACACACTCACAGAGATGACACACACATAGAGACCAAACACACACAGAGACGACACACACAGAGACGGCACACACACACAGAGGACACACACATAGAGACGACACAAACATATAGATGATACTCACACAGAGACGACACACACGCAAAGGTGACTAACACACAGAGATGATACACACAGAGACGACACACACACAGAGACGACACAAACAAAAAGAGACCATACACGCACAGAGACGACACGCACACAAAAACAACACACACAGAGACGACACACACACAGAGACGAAACACACAGAGAGGACACACACATAGAGATAACACATGCACGGAGACGACACACACACAGATATGACACACACACAGAGACGACACAAACATAGAGACGACCTACACACAGTGAAGACACACATACCGAGACAAAACACATATAGAGACGATACACAAACAGAGACGACACACACACAGAGATGACACAAACACACAGACGACACACACACAGAGACGACACACACACAGAGATGAGGCAGAAAAAGGCAAAAAAAACACAGAGACGACAAACACACAGACGATACACACAAAAAGACGACACACGCACAGAGACGGCACACACACAGAGAGGACACTTACATAGAGACGACACAAACATATAGATGATACTCACACAGAGACGACACACACGCAAAGGTGACAAACACACAGAGATGACACACACAGAGACGACACACACAGAAACGACACAAACAAAAAGAGAGGATACACGCACAGAGACGACACGCATACAAAAACAACACACACAGAGACAACACACACAGAGAGAAGATACACATACAGAGATAATACACACACACAGACAACACACATATACAGAGACGACACACACACAGAGATGAAACACACACAGAGACGACACACACACAGAGAAGATACACATACAGAGATGATACACACACACAGACAACACACATATACAGCAACGACACACACAGAGAGATGACACACACACAGAGATGATACAAAAAAAAGGCGAAACAAACACAGAGACGAAAAACTCACAGACGATACACAAACAAAGACGACACACACACAGAGATGACACAAACACATAGATGACTAACACACAGAGAAGACACACACACAAAGACAGCACACACACAGAGACGACATACACACAGAGACAACACACACACACACAGAGAGACGACACACACATAGAGACCAAACACACACAGAGACGACACACAAACAGAGACGGCACACACACACAGAGGACACACACATAGAGACGACACAAACATATAGAGGATGCTCATACAGAGACGAAACACACGCAAAGGTGACAAACACACAGATATGACACACAGAGAGACGACACACACACACAGACGACACAAACACATAGACGACTTACACACAGAGACGACACACACACCTAGATGACACACACACAGAGACGACACACACACAGAGAAGATACAATAATAGAGATGATACACACACAGACAACACACATATACAGAAACGACACACACAAACAGATGACACACACACAGAGATGACACAAACACAGAGACGATACACACACAGAGATGAGACAAAAAAGGCGAAACAAACACAGAGACGACACACACACAGACGATAAACACACAGAGACGACACACTCACAGAGATGACACACACATAGAGACCAAACACACACAGAGACGACACACACACAGACTGCACACACACACAGAGGACACACACATAGAGACGACACAAACATATAGATGAAACTCACACAGAGACGACACACACACAAAAGTGACAAACACACAGAGATGACACACAGAGAGACGACACACACACAGAGACGACACAAACAAAAAGAGACGATACACGCACAGAGACGACACGCATACAAAAACAACACAAACAGAGACGACACACACACACAGACGAAACACACAGAGAGGACACACACATAGAGATAACACATGTACGGAGACGACATACACACAAAGATGACACACACACAGAGACGACAAAAACACAGAGACAGCACACACAGCGAAGACATACATACCGAGACACAACACATAGAGAGACGATACACGCAAAGAGACGACACACACACACAGACGACACAAACACACAGATGAAACACACACAGAGACGAAACACACACAGAGACGAAACAAACACACAGAGGCGACACAAACCATAGAGATCACAAACACACAGAGACGAAACCTGCAGAAAGACGACACACACACAGAGACGACACAAATATAGAGACGACACATACACAGAAACGATAAACACACAGAGACGACAAACGCGGAGAGACGACACACAGATAGAGACGAAACAAAGACAGAGACAACACACACACAGAGAAGACACACACAGAGAGACGACACACAGACACGACATACAAACAGAGACGACACACACACGGAGATGAAACACACACAGAGATGAGGCACACAGAGAGACGATACACAGACAGAGATGATACACACACACAGACAACACACATATACAGAAACGACACACACACAGAGATGACACACACAGAGAGACGACACACACACAGAGAAGATACACATACAGAGATGATACACACACAGAGACAACACACATATACAGAAACGACACACAAAGAGATGACACACACACAGAGATGATACAAAAAAAGGCGAAACAAACACAGAGACGACAAACACTCAGACGATACACACACAGAGACGACACACGCCCAGAGATGACACACAAACAGAGATGATAAACAGACAGATACGACACACACACACAGAGAAGACACACACACAGAGACGTTACACACACAGACGACACACACACAGAGACGACACACACACGGAGATGAAACACACACAGAGACGACACACACACAGAGAAGATACACATACAGAGATGATACACACACAGACAACACACATATATATAGAGACGACACAAATATAGAGACGACACACGCACAGAGACTAAACAAACACTGAGACGAAAAATAGATAGATATGACAAACGCACACAGAAGACATCACACACACAGAACTTACACATACAGAAGACACACACACACAGATGACACACACATCTAGATGAAACACACACAGAGACGAAACACACATAGAGAAGATACACATACAGAGATGATACACACACACAGACAATACACATATACAGAAACGATACACACACAGAGATTACACACACACACAGAGACGACACACACACAGAGAAGATACATATACAGAGATGATACACACACACAGACAACACACATATACAGAAACGTCACACACACAGAGATGACACACACAGAGATGACACACACACAGAGATGACTAACACACAGAGAAGACACACACACACAGACAGCACACACACAGAGACGACATACACACAGAGGCAACACACACACACACACAGAGACGACACACACATAGAGACCAAACACACACAGAGACGACACACACACAGAGACGGCACACTCACACAGAGGACACACACATAGAGACGACACAAACATATAGATGATACTCACACAGAGACGACAAACACGCAAAGGTGACAAACACACAGAGATGACACAGACACAGAGACGACACACACACAGAGACGACACAAACACATAGACAACTTACACACAGAGACGACACACACACCTAGATGACACGCACACAGAGACGACACACACACAGAGAAGATACACATACAGAGATGATACACACACACAGACAACACACATATATACAGAAACGACACACACACAGAGACGACACACACACAGAGAAGATACACATACAGAGATGATACACAAACAGACAACACACATATACAGAAACGACACACACACAGAGATGACACACACACACAGAGATGACACAAACACAGAGACGAAATACACATAGAGATGAAACAACAAAAGGCGAAATAAAAACAGAGACGACAAACACACAGACGATACACACACAGAGACGACACACGCACAGAGATGACACACACACAGAGATGACTAACACACAGAGAAGACACACACACAAAGACAGCACACACACAGAGACGACATACACACAGAGACAACACACACACACACAGAGAGACGACACACACATAGAGACCAAACAAACACAGAGACGACACACAAACAGAGACGGCACACACACACAGAGGACACACACAGAGAGACGACACAAACATATAGATGATACTCACACAGAGACGACACACACGCAAAGATGACAAACACACAGAGATGACACACACAGAGACGACACAAACACAGAGACGACACAAACACATAGACAACTTACACACAGAGACGACACACACACATAGATGACACACACACAGAGACGACACAAACACAGAGAAGATACACATACAGAGATGATACACACACACAGACAATACACATATACAGAAACGATACACACACAGAGATGATACACACACAGAGATGACACACACACAGAGAAGATACACATACAGAGATGATACACACACAGACAACACACATATAAAGAAACGACACACACTCAGAGATGATACACACACAGAGATGACACAAACACAGAGACGAAATACACACAGAGATGATACAAAAAAAGGCGAAATAAACACAGAGACGACAAACACACAGACGATACACACACAGAGACGACACACGCACAGAGATGACACACACACAGAGAAGACTAACACACAGAGAAGACACACACACAAAGACAGCACACACAGAGAGACGAAATACACACAGAGACAACACACACACAGAGACAACACACACATAGAGACCAAACACACACAGAGACGACACAAACACAGAGACGGCACACACACAGAGGACACACACATAGAGACAACACAAACATATAGATGATACACACACAGAGACGACACACACGCAAAGGTGACAAACACACAGAGATGACACACACAGAGACGACACACGCACAGAGACGACACAAACACATAGACGACTTACACACAGAGACGACACACACAAAGAGACGATACACGCACAGATACGACACGCATACAAAAACAACACACACAGAGACGGCACACACACAGAGACGACACACACAAAGAGATGAAACAAACACACAGACGACACTCGCACAGAGACAACCCAAACACAGTGACGACACACACAAAGAGATGACACACACATAGAGATAACACATGCATGGAGACGACACACACACAGATATGACACACACACAGAGACGACACAAACATAGAGACGACACACACACAGCGAAGACACACATACCGAGACAAAACACATACAGAGACGATACACAAACAGAGACGACACACACACAGAGATGACACAAACACAGAGACGACAAACACACAAACGATACACACACAGAAACGACACACAAACAGAGACATATACACACAGAGACGACAAACAAACACAGAGACGACACACACACAGAGACGACACAAATACAGAGACGACACATACACAGAGACGACACATACACAGTAACGACAAAAATACAAAGACGACCGACGCAGACACACGACACAAACACAGAGACAACACACACACAGAGATAATAGACACACAGAGAAGACAAACACACAGAGACGACACACACACAGACGACATACACACAGAGACGACACACACACGGAGATGACACACACACAGAGACGACGCACACAGAGAGAAGATACACATACAGAGATGATACACACACACAGACAACACACATATACAGAAACGACACACACACAGAGATGATACACACACAGAGATGACACAAACACAGAGACGACACACACACAGATTTTATACAAAAAAAGGCAAAACAAACACAGAGACGACAAACACACAGCACAGAGACGACACGCACACAAAAACAACACACACAGAGACGACACACACACAAAGACGAAACACACAGAGAGGAAACACACATAGAGATAACGAATGCACGGAGACGACACACACACAGAGATGACACACACAGAGAGACGACACAAACACAGAGACGACACACACACAGTGAAGACACACATACCGAGACTAAACACATAAAGAGACGACACACAAACAAAGACGACACACACACAGGGATGACACAAACACAGAGACGACAAAAACACAGACGATACACACACAGAGACGACACACGCACAGAGACGACAAACACACAGAGGCGACACAAACATAAAGATGAAAAAAACACAGAGACGACACACACAGAGAGACGACACACACACAGAGACGAAACAAATATAGAGACGACACATACACAGAAACTACAAAAATATAGAGACGACACACGCAGAGAGACGACACACACGCAGAAATGATAAACACAGATACGACACACACGCAGAGAAGACACACACACAGAGACGTTACACACACAGACGACACACACACAGAGACGACACACACACGGAGATGATACACACACAGAGACGACACACACACAGAGAAGATACACATACAGAGATGATACACACACACAGACAACATACATATACAGAGATGACACACACACAGACAATACACAGACAGAGAAGACACACACCCAGGGACACACATAGACGATACACACACAGAGACGACACACACACAGAGACGACACACACACACAGACGACACAAACACACAGACGACACACACACAGAGACGATACACTGAAAAAGACGACAGAAAGAAAGAGTAGACACACAAACAGAGACGACACACACAGAGAGACGAAATACACAGAGACGACACACACATAAAGACGACACACGCACAGAGACGACACACACACAGAGACGACACACACACACAGACGACACAAACACACAGAGGACAAACACACAGAGACGATACACTGAAAAAGACGACAGAAACAAAGAGTAGACACACAAATAGAGACGACACACACAGAGAGACGAAATACACAGAGACGACACACACACACACAGATGGCACACACACAGAGACGAAACACACACATAGACGACACAAATAAAGAGATGACACACACACAGAGAAGACACACACACAGAGACGACAAACACACAGAGACGACACACACAGAGAGACGACACACACACAGACGACACAGACGCAGAGACGACCCACACATAGAGTCAACACTCGCTGAGAGACGACACACACACAGAAAAGACACACACACAGAGAAGACACAAATAAAGAGACGACACACACACAGAGACGACACACAAACAGAGACGACACACACAGACACAACTAAAATACAGAGACGACACGCACACAGAGACGACTCACACACAGAGATGACACAAAAACAAAGAAGACACAAACACAGAGACAATACACACACAGAGACGTCACACACACACAGAGGACACACATATAGAAACGACAAACGCACAGAGAGGACACACACACAGGGACGACACACACACAGAGACGACACATACAGAGACGACACATACACAGGCAAACAAAGACGACTGACACAAAAAGACGTAAGTATGTGTTGTCTGGGTTTGTTTGTCACCTCTGTGTGTGTGTCATCTCTATGTGTGTGTCGTTTCTAAGTAGTTGTCGTCTGTGTGTGTGTGTCGTCTGTGTGCATTTGTCATCTTTATGTGTGTTTCGTCTCTGTATCTGTGGCGTCTGTGTGTCTGTGGCGGCTCTGTGTCTTTGTCGCCTCTTTGTTTATGTCGTCTCTGTGTGTATATGTCGTCACCGTGTGTGTGTCGTCTCTATGTATGTGTCTTCTCTCTTTGTGTGTCGTTTCTGTGTTCGTGTCGTCTCTTTGCATGTGTCGTCTCTGTGTGTGTGTCGTCTCTGTGAGTCTGTCGTCTCTGTGTTTGTGTCGTCTCTGTTTGTGTGTCATCTCTTTGTGTGTGTCGTCTCTGTGCATGTTTCGTCTCTATGTGTATATCGTCTCTGTGTGTTTGTCGTCTCTATGTTTGTGCCTTCTCTCTTTGTGTTACATCTCTTTGTGTGTGTCGTCTCTGTGTGTGTGTCGTCTCTATATTTTTGTCGTCTTTGAGTGTGTCATCTCTTTGTGTGCGTCGTCTCTGTGTGTGTCGTATCTGTGTGTGTTTCGTCTCTCTGTGTGTGCCATCTCTGTTTGTGTGTCGTATTTATGTGTGTGTCGTATCTTTGTGTGTTTCGTCTCTGTGTGTGTGTCTTCTCTGTGCGTGTGTCATCTCTATATGTGTGTGGTCTCTGTGTCTGTGTCGTCTCGGTGTGTGTGTGGTTTGTGTCTGTGTTTGTAGTTTATGTGTGTGCATCGTCTCTGTGTTTCTGTCGTCTGTGTGTGTGTTTCTTCTCTCTTCGTGTGTCGCCGCTTATTGTGTGTCGTCTCTGTGTGTGTTTCTTATCTGTGTTTGGGTCGTTTCTGTGTTTTATCTGTCTCTGTGTGTGTGTCATCTCTGTGTGTTTGTTGTCTCACACAAAGACGACACACATAGAATAAACAAACTGGGAATACACAAACACACAGACGACAAACACACAGAGACTACAAACACATAGAGACGAAATACACATAGAGACGAAACACACACAGAGACGACACGCCCACAGAGAAGAAACACACAAAGAGACAAAACCCACTCAGATACGACACAAACAAAGAGACACACACAGACGACATCCACATAGAGGCGACACACGTACAGAGACGATACGCACACAGAGATGACACAGACACAGAGACGATACACACTTCGAGATGAAACACACAGAGACGACTAACACACAGAGACGACAAACGCACAGACCCGAGACGCACAGAGACGACAGACACACAGAGACAAAACACAAACCGAGATGACACACACAAAGAGACGACACAACCGAAGAAACGAATGAAACACAGTGAAGACACACACACAGAGACGACACACACACTGAGATGACTAACACACAGAGACGACACACACACAGAGCCGACACACACACAGATGACACACGTACAGAGACGACACAATTACAGAGACAACAAACACAGAGAGACGAAACAGACACACAGAAATGACACACATACAGAGGCCTAATACTAAACAGAGACGACACAAACACAGAGACGAAAAACACACAGAAAGACAAACACATAAAGACGAATCACAAACAGAGACGACATACATACATAGATGAAACACACAGAGACGACACACACAGAGCTGACACAAACACACAGACGACACACACACAGGGACGACACATACACAGAGACAACACACACACACAGAAGGCACACATATAGAGACCAAACATGCATAGAGACGACAAACACTCAGAGACGACGCACACGCAGAGACGACACACGCACAGAGAAGAAAAACACACAGAGACGAAACACACACAGAGACGACACAAATATAGAAACGACAACCCCACAGACACGACACACACACAGAGATGACAAACACACAGACACGACACACATAGAGACAACACACGCACAGAGACGACACACACACGGAGACGAAACAAACTTAGAGACGACACACGCAAAGAGACTAAACACACAGAGACGACATACACACAGAGACGACAAATACATAGAGACGACACACGTACAGGGACAACACAGACAGATTACACACACAGAGACGAGAAACACACAGACACGATGCAAACACAGAAACGACACACAAACATAGGCGACAAAAACACAGAGGTGACACACAGATAGAGATGACACACAGAGAGACGAACCACAAACAGAAACAATACACACATAGAGATGACAAACACACAGAGATGACACACACAAAGAGATGACAAACACACGAGATGACACACACAGAGAAGACACATACACAGAAATGACACAAACACACATACGAAACAAACACAGAGAGACGACACACACACAAAAACGACAAACACAAAGAGACAACAAACACAGAGACAACACACAAACAGAGACGACACAAACACGGAGACGACCCAAACACATAGACGACACACACACACACACAGACGACACACACAAAAAAACAACATATACATAATGACGACACACACAGAGAGACGACACACACACAGAGATGACAAGCATACTCAGACGACACAAACACTGAGACGAGACACACACTGAGATGACACAAACACAGAGACGACACACCCACAGAGACAACACACACAGAGAAGACACACATATAAAGACGACACACACAAAGACGACACAAACACAGAGACAACACAAACACAAAAACGACAAACAAAAAGAGACGACACAAACATGGAGACGACAGACACACAGAGACAACACACGCAAAGAGATGACGAACACACACACACACACAGATGACAAACACACAAAGACGACACACACACACAGAGACGGGAAACACACAGAAACGACTAACACACAGAAACGACACAGAAACAGAGACGACACACACAGAGAGACAACACAAACACAGAGACGACACACGCACAGAAACGAAACACACAGAGACGAAACAACACAGACACGACACACACACAGAGACGACACTCTCACAGAGACGAAACACATGCAGAGACAACACACACACGGAGACGACAAACACTAAGACGACACACAAACAGAGACGACACAAACAGAGACGACACACACATAGAGTTGATAAACTTTAGACTTTTTGCATAGAAATGCAAAAAGACGACACAAACACAGAGACAACAAACAAAGAGAGGCAACACATACAGAGATGACGCAAATATAGAGACGACACACACAGAGACGACACACAAACAGAGACGACACACAGACAGAGACGACGCAAACACAGAGACGACACAGACACAGAGACGACACAAACACAGAGACGATACACACACAAGACGACACATACACAGAAGACATACATATAGAGATTGCACACGCACAGAGACGACACTAACACAAAGACGACACAAATAGAGACGAAACTCACACAGAGACGACATAAATACGGAGACGACACAAACACGGAGACGACACACCCACAGAGACAAGACACCCAAAGAGACGAAACGCAAACAGATACAACACAAACAAAGAGACGAGACACACACAGAAACGACACACACACATAGACAACACAAACACACACAGAAGATACACACAGAGACGACACACGCACAGAGACGACACTAACAAAGAGAATACACACTCACAGAGACGACACACACACAGAAAAGACACACGCACAGAGAAGATATACACACAGAGACAACAGACACACAGAGACGAGACACACACGGATACGACACAAACACAGAGACGACACACATACAGAGACGACACAAACACAGAGACGACACAAACACAGAGAAAACACACACAAAGAGACGACATACACATAATGACGAAACACACAGAGAGATGAAACACACACACAGATGACAAACACACGCAGACGACACACATACAGAGACTAAAAACACACAGGGACGAAAAACACAGAGACGACACACACACAGAGACGACAAACACAGAGAAGACAGATATATAGAGACGACACAAACACAAAAACGACACACAAACAGAGAAGACACAAACATGGAGACGACATACACACAGAGACGACACATACACAGAGATGACCCACACACACAGAGATGACACATACATAGAGACGACACACACACCGAGACGGGAAACACACAGAGACGACAAACACACAGAGATGATACACACACAGAGACGACACATACAGAGACAAAACAACACAGACACGACAGACACACAGAGACGACACTCTCACAGAGACGACACATGGACAACACACACACGGGGATGACAAATAAATAGAGACGGCACACATGCAGAGATGACACACACACACAGATACAATACACACACAGAGACAACACAAACACAGAGATGACACACACACAGAGACGACACAAACGGAGACGAAACACACACATAGAGTTAATACATGCAAAAAGACGACACAAACACAGAGACAACAAACACAGAGAGTTGACACATACAGAGATGACGCACATATAGAGACGACACACACAGAGACAACACACACACACAGAGACGACACAAACACGGAGACGACGTACACACAGAGACGACATACACAGAGACGACACACGCACAGAGATGACACAAACACAACGACGACACAAATAGAGACGACACTCACACAGAGACGACAAAAACACAGAGATGACACACACACACACACAGACGACACAAACACAGAGACGATACACACACAAGACAACACATACACACAGACGACACACATACAGAGACGACACACAAACAGAAACGAAATAAACACAGAGATGACAAAAACACAAAGATGACACACTGACAGAGACGACACACCCACAGAGACAAAACGCACACAGATACAACACACACACATAGACGACACAAACACACACAGACGATACACACAGAGACGACACACGCACAGAGACGACACAAACAAAGAGAAGACACACTCACAGAGACGACACACACACAGTGACGACACACGCACACAGATGATACACACACAGAAACGACACACAAATTGCACAACACACACATAGAGGCGACACACACAAAGAAAAGACACAAACACAGAGACGACACAAACACAGGGACGACACACACATAGAGACGACACACGAAGAGAGACGACACACAGACAAAGACAACACAAACATAGAGACGACACAAATACAGAGACGACAAACACTCAGAGAAGATAAACACACTGAAACTACACAAACATAGAGACGACACACACACAGAGAGGACAGACAAAAACAGATGAAATACGCACAGATACGACACACACAAACAGATGAAAAAAAAACACAGACGACACACACATAGAGACGACACAAACAAATGGACGACACAGACACAGAGACGACAGACACACAGAGACGACACACACAGAGATGACTAATAAACAGAGATGAGACACTCACAGAGACGACACACACACAGACACGACATACACGCAGAAACAAGATACACTCATAGACGACACACACACAGAGACGACACACACACAGAGATGACACAAACACAACGACGACACAAATAGAGACGACACTCACACAGAGACGACACAAACACAGAGATGACACACACACACACACAGACGACACAAACACAGAGACGATACACACACACAGAGACAACACATACACACAGACGACACACATACAGAGACGACACACAAACAGAAACGAAATAAACACAGAGATGACAAAAACACAAAGATGACACACTGACAGAGACGACACACCCACAGAGACAAAACGCACACAGATACGACACACACACATAGACGACACAAACAAACACAGACGATAAACACAGAGACGACACACGCACAGAGACGACACAAACAAAGAGAAGACACACTCACAGAGACAACAGACACACAGTGACGACACACGCACACAGATGATACACACACAGAAACGACACACAAATTGCACAACACACACATAGAGACGACACACACAAAGAAAAGACACAAACACAGAGACGAAAAAAACATACAGAGACGACACACACGTAGAGACAACATACACAGAGAGACGACACACAGACAAAGACGACACACACACAGAGACGACACAAATATAGGGACGACACACACACAGAGAAGAAACACACATAGAGACAACACACAAAAAGAGACGACACACACACAAAGACGACACACAAACAGAGACAACACACACAAACAGACCACAGACACACAGAGATGACACACACAAAGAGACGACACACACACAGAGACGACAAACATACAGAGACGACACACAAACAGAGACGACACACACACAGAGACGACACACACAGAGATGACTAATAAACAGAGATGAGACACTAACAGAGACGACACAAACACAGAGATGACATACACACAGAAACAACACACACACAGAGACGACACAAACACAGAGACGACACACACAGACGACACACACACAGACGACAAGCAAACAAAGACGATACAAACACAGTGACGACACACACAGAGAGACGCCGCACACACTGAGACGACACACACACAAAGACGATACACAAACAGAGATGACACACACACAGAGAGGACACACACACAAAGACGACAAACATACAGAGACGACACACACACAGAAATGACACACACACAGAGACGACGCACAAACAGAGATGACACGCACTTTGAGACGACAAACACACAGAGATGACACAAACACAGAGATGAAAGATACAAAGAGATGACACAAACACAGAGACGACACACAAACAGAGACGACAAACACACAGAGACGACACACAAACAAAGAGATGACACACGCACAGAGACGATACACACAGAGATGACAAATAAACAGAGATGAGACACACACAGAGACGACACACACACAGAGACGACACACGCACGGAGATTAAAAACACACAACGACGACACACACAGAGACGACACACACACACAGACGAGACACACACAAAGAAGACACACACAACAAGACGACTAACATACGGAGATGACACAAACACAGTGAAGACATACACAGAAAGACTACACACACACAGACACCACCCACACACAGAGACGAAACAAACACAGAGACGACACACACAGAGACGACACACAAACAAAGACGATAAACACACAGAGACGATACACAGACACAGAGACGACATACACAAAGAGACGACATACAGACACAGAGACGACATACACACAGAGACGAAACACACATAGAAACGTCAGAAACGCAGAGACGACACACACAGAGAGACGACAGAAACACAGACGATACACACACACAGACGACAGACACACAGAGATGACAAACACACAGAGACGAAACACATAGAGACAATACACATACAGAGACGACACAAACACAGAGACGACTTACACACAGATATGACACTCACACAGAGACGACACACACACAGAGACGACACACAAAGAGAGACGACACACACACAGACGACAAACAAACAGAGAAAAATAAACAGAGACGACACACGCACAGGAAAAAAACAGAGAGATTACACACACAGAGACGAGAAACACACAGAGACGACACAAATACAGAAAATACACATACAAAATACACATACAAAATACACACAGAGACGACACACAGACAGACGCATACATAGAGACAACACACGCACAAAGACGAAACACATACAGAGACGACACACACACAGACGACACAAACACACAGACGACAAACACACAGAGACGATACACTGAAAAAGACGACAGAAACAAAGAGTGGACGCACAAACAGAGACGACACACACAGAGAGACGAAATAAACAGAGACGACACACACACAGACGACACAAACACAGAGATGACACAAACGCAGATAAGACACACACACAGAAACGACAAATACACAGTGACGACACACACAGAGAGACGACACACATACACAGACGACACACAGACAGAGACAAATTACAAACAGAGACAACTCAAACACAGAGACGACACACACGCAGAGACGACCCACACATAGAGTCAACACTCGCTGAGAGACGACACACACACAGAAAAGACACACACACAGAGACGACACAGACAAAGAGATGACTCAGACACAGAGACGACACATACACAGAGACGACACACACAGAAACAACTAAAATACAGAGATGACACTCACACAGAGACGACTCACACACAAAGAAGACACAAAAACAGAGACGACACAAACAAAGAGACGACAAACACATAGAGACGAAACACACACACACAGAGAGGACACACATATAGAAACGTCACACGCACAGAGACGACACACACGCAGTGACGACACACAGAGAGACGACACACACACAGGCAAACAAAGACGACTGACACAAAAAAACGACACACACACAGAGAGACAACACACACACATAGACGAGACACACACAGAGACGACTAACACACAGAGAAGACACACACAGAGGCGAAATACACAGAGACGACAAACACACACAGATGACAAAAACAAAGAGATGACACTCACACAGAGACGACACACACATAGAGACGACACACACATAGAGACGAAACACCTACAGAGACGACACAAGCACAGAGACGACACACACAGAGATAACACACAAACAAAAACGACACACACGAGGAGATGCAACAAACAGGTAAAAAAGAGCAGCAGAGAGACACAAAACTCGCAGTTTTGACACACACGCACACATGAAACACACACAGAGACGACACACACAGAGACATGACACATATACAGACGACACATACACAGAGACAACACACATAGAGACGACGGATGCACAGTGAAGACACGCAAACAGAAAGGACACACACCCAGAGATGACACAAACCCAGAGACGATACACACACAGAGACAACACACTCGCATAGGCGACACACACACAGAGACGACACCCACATAGAGACAACACACACACAGAGATGACACACTCACAGAGACGACACACACACAGAGACGACACACATACAGAGATGACTAATACACAGAGACAACACACAATCAGAAACGACAAACACACAGAGTTAACACAAACACATAGACGACACATGCTCAAAGATGACACACACACACAGACGACACACACACACAAAGACGACACAAAAAAGAGGGGACGCAAACACAGAGCCGACACAATCATAGAGATGACACAAACACAGAGACGACACACTCACAGAGAAGACACACACAAACAAAGACGACAAAAACAAAGAGACGACACAAACACAGAGACGACACAAACATAAATACGAAACACACACAGAGACGACACACAAACAGAGACCACACACACACAGAGACTAAACACATAAAAAGAGACGCTCATACACAGAGACGAAACAAACAGAAACGACAAACAAAAAGAAACGACACACACAGAGACGACACACACACAAAGACACGACACACACAACAGTGTCGTCTCTGTGTTTGTGTCGCCTCTATGTGTATATCGTCTGTGTGTGTGTGTGTCGTCGCCGTGTGTGTGTTGTATCTGTGTGTGTATGTAATCTCTCTTTGTGTGTCGTTTCTGAGTGCGTGTCGTCTCTGTCCATGTTTCGTCTCTATGTGTATATCGTCTCTGTGTGTCTGTCGTCTCTATGTTTGTTTCGTCTCTGTTTGTGTGTCATCTCTGTGTGTGTGCCTCTTCTGTGTATGTGTCGTCTCTGTGTTTGTATTTTTTCTGAGTGTGTCGTCTCTTTGTGTTTGTCATCTCTATGTGTGTCGTCTCTGTGTGTGTTTTGTCTGTGTGTGTGTCGTCTCTGTGTTTGTGCCATCTCTGTGTTTGTGTCGTCTCTATGTTTTTATCGTTTCTGTGTGTGTGTCGTCTCTATTTTGTGTCATCTACGTGTATTTTTCGTCTATGTGTGTGTGTCGTCTCTGTACGTATGTTGTATCTCTGTGTGTGAGTCGTCTCTGTGTGTTTGTCGTCTCTGTGTTTGTGTCGTCTTTGCGTGATTGTCGTCTCTGTGTGCGTCTTCTATTTGTGTGTGTCGTCTCTGTGTGTATTTCGTCTCTGGGTGTGTCTCGTCTCTCTGTGTGTGTCGTCTCTGTTTGTGTGTCGTATTTCCATTTGTGTCGTCTCTGTGTGTGTCGTCTTTGTGTGTGTGTCGTCTCTGCTTGTAAGTCGTATCTCTGTGTGTGTGTCGTCTCTGTGTTTTTGTCGTCTCTGTTTGTGTGTCGTCTCTGTTTGTTTGTCGGCTCTGTGTGTGTGTCGTCTCTGGTTGTATGTCGTCTCTGTGCGTAAGTCACCTCTATATGTTTGTCGTCTGTGTGTTTGTGTTGTCTCTGTGTGTTTGTCGTCTCTGTGCGTGTTTCGTCTCTGTGTGTGTCTCGTTTCTATTTGTGTGTCGTCTCTGTGTGTGTGTCGGCTCTATGTTTGTTTCGTCTCTGTGTATGTGTCGTCTGTGTGTGTGTCGTCTCTGTGTGTTTGTCATCTCTCTCTGTGTTTTGTCTCTGTATGTGTGTCATCTCTATGTGTCTGTAGTCTCTGTGTGTGTTGTCTCTCTGTGTGTGTGGTCTCTCTGTATGTGTCGTCTCTATGTGTGTGTCGTTCCTGTGTTTGTGTCATCTTTGTGTGTGTGTCGTGTCTGTGTGTGTTTCCTCTCTGTATTTGTGTCGTCTTTGTGTGTGTCTCGTCTGTGTGCGTGTCTCGTCTGAGTGTGTGTGTCGCCTCTTTGTGTGTGTTGTCTCTATGTGTATGTCGTCTTTGTGTTTGTATCGTCTCTTCGTGTGTCGTGTCTGTTTGTATTTTTCGTCTCTTTGTGTGTGTCGTCTCTGTGTGTGTTTTCTCTCTGTTAGTGTGTCGTCTCTGTGTGTGTGTCGTCTCTGTGTGTGTGTCGTCTCTATGTATGTGTTGTCTCGATTTGTTTGTCACCTCTGTGTGTGTGTCATCTCTATGTGTGTGTTGTCTCTAAGAGGTTGTCGTCTGTGTGTTTGTGTCTTCTCTGTGCATTTGTCATCTTTATGTGTGTTTCGTCTCTGTATCTGTGTCGTCTGTGTGTGTGTGTGTCGTCTCTGTGTTTTTGTCACCTCTTTGCTTATGTCGTCTCTGTGCGTATATGTCGTCACCGTGTGTGTGTCGTCTCTGTGTGTGTATGTCCTCTCTCTGTGTGTGGCGTCTCTGTATGTGTGTCGTCTCTGTGCATGTTTCGTCTCTATTTGTGTGTCGTCTCTGTGTGTCTTTCGTCTCTATGTTTGTGTCGTCTCTGTTTGTGTGTCATCTCTTTGTGTGTGTCGTCTCTGTGCGTGTGTCGTCTCTATGTGTATGTCGTCTCTGTTTGTGTGTCGTCTCTATGTTTGTGTCGTTTCTGTGTGTGTGTCATCTCTCTGTTTGTGTCGTCTCTGTGTGTGTGTCGTCTCTATGTTTTTGTCGTGTTTGTGTGTGTCATCTCTCTGTGTGCGTCGTCTCTGTGTGTGTTTCGTCTCTGTGTGTGTGTTTTCTCTGTATGTTAGTAGTCTCTGTGTGTTATTCGTCTCTATGTGTGTGTCGTCTCTGTGTTTGTGTCGTCTCTATGTGTGTGTCGTCTCTGTGTGTGTGTCGTCTCTGTTTGTGTGTCTTCTCTGTGCGTTTGTCATCTCTATATGTGTGTGGTCTCTGTGTGTGTGTCGTCTCTGTGTCTTTGTCGTCTGTGTGTGTGTTTGTAGTTTATGTGTGTGCATCGTCTCTGTGTTTCTGTCGTCTGTGTGTGTGTGTCGTTTCTGTGTGTGTGTCGTCTCCGTGTGTGTCGTCTCTGTATGTGTTTCGTCTCTGTGTTTGGGTCGTATCTGTTTTTTATTAGTCTCTGTGTGTGTGTCATCTCTGTGTGTTTGTTGTCTCACACAAAGACGACACACATAGAATAAACAAACTGGGAATACACAAACACACAGACGACAAACACACAGAGACTACAAACACATAGAGACGAAATACACATAGAGACGAAACACACACATAGACGACACACCCACAGAGAAGAAACACATACAGAGACGACATACACACAGAGACGATACACACACAGAGACGACACACACACTAAGATGACACACACAAAGAGACTAAACCCACACAGATACGACACAAACAAAGAGAAACACACAGACGACATCCACATAGAGGCGACACACGTACAGAGACGACACGCACACAAAGATGACACACACACACAGACGACACACACTTCGAGATGAAACACACAGAGACGACTAACACACAGAGACGACAAACGCACAGAGACGAGACACACAGAGACGACACACACAGATACGAAACACAAACCGAGATGACACACACAGAGACGACGCAACCGAAGAAACGAATGAAACACAGTGAAGACACACACACACAGACGACACACACACACAGAAGACTAACACAGAGAGAAGAAAAACACACCGAGACGACACAGACACAGACACGACACACACGCAGAGAGGACACACACAGAGAGACGACACGCACATAGAGACGACACACACACAGAGACGACACACTCACAGAGACGACACACACACAGAGACGACACACATAGAGAGATGACTAATACAAAGAGACAACACACAATCAGAAACGACAAACACACAGAGTTAACACAAACACATAGACGACACATGCTCAAAGATGACACACACACACAGACGACACACATACAGAGACGACACACACACAGAGATGACGCAAACACAGAGCCTACACAATCATAGAGACGACACACACACAGAGACGACACACTCACAGAGAAAACACACACACACAGAGACGACAAAAACAAAGAGACGACACAAACACAGAGACGACACAACTATAAAGACGACACACACACAGAGACGACAAACAAACAGAGACGACACACACACAGAGACTACACACATAAACAGAGACGCTCAGACACAGAGACTAAACAAACAGAAACAGTGTCGTCTCTGTGTTTGTGTCGCCTCTATGTGTATATCGTCTGTGTGTGTGTGTCGTCGCCGTGTGTGTGTTGTATCTGTGTGTGTATGTCATCTCTCTTTTTGTGTCGTTTCTGAGTGCGTGTCGTCTCTGTCCATGTTTCGTCTCTGTGTGTATATCGTCTCTGTGTGTCTGTCGTCTCTACATTTGTTTCGTCTCTGTTTGTGTGTCATCTCTTTGTGTGTGCCACTTCTGTGTATGTGTCGTCTCTGTGTTTGTATTTTTTCTGAGTGTGTCATCTCTTTCTCAACACAAACCGAGATGACACACACACAGAGACGACACAACTGAAGAAACGAATGAAACACAGTGAAGACACACACACAAAGAAGACACAGACATAGAGACGAGAAATAGAAGACACACACAAAGAGCCTAAACAGACACAGAGAGACGACACACACACAGAGGTCTAATACTAAACAGAGACGACACAAACACAGAGACGAAAAACACACAGAAAGAAAAAAACACATAAAGACGAATCACAAACAGAGACGACATACACACATAGACGAAACACACAGAGACGACACACACAGAGCCGACAAAAACACAAAGACGACACACACACAGAGACGACACATACACAGAGATAACACACACACAGAGAAGACACACACATAGAGACCACACACGCATAGAGACGACAAACACTCAGAGACGACGCAAACGCAGAGACGACACACGCACAGAGAAGAAAAACACACAGAGACGACACACACACAGAGACGACACAAATATAGAAACGACAACCCCACAGAAACGACACACACACAGAGATGACAAACACACAGAAACGACACACATAGAGACAACACACGCACAAAGACGACACACAAACAGAGACACAGAGACGAAACAAACATAGAGACGACACACGCAAAGAGACGAAACACACATAGACGACATACACACAGAGACGACAAATACATAGAGACGACACACGCACAGGGACAACACAGAAAGATTACACAAACAGAGACGAAAAACACACAGACACGACGCAAACACAGAAACGACACACAAACATAGGCGACAAAAACACAGAGGCGACACACAGATAGAGATGACACACAGAGAGACGAACCACACTAACGCAAAGACGACACAAATAGAGACGACACTCACACAGAGACGACATAAACACAGAGACGACACAAACACAAAGACGAAACACCCACAGAGACAAGACACCCAAAGAGACGAAACGCACACAGATACGACACAAACAAAGAGACGAGACACACAAAGAAACGACAAACACACATAGACAATACAAACACACACAGACGATACACACAGAGACAACAAACGCAGAGAGACGACACAAACAAAGAAAAGACACACTCACAGACACGACACACACACAGAGACGACACACGCACAGAGATGATAGACGCACAGAGACAACACACAAACAGAGGCGACAAACACACGGAGACGACACACACACAGAGACAACACACATACAGAGACGACACAAACACAGAGACGACACACACACACAGAAAACACACACAAAGAGACGACATAAACATAATGACGAAACACACAGATAGATGAAACACACACCCAGATGACAAACACACGCAGACGACACACATACAGAGACAACACAAACACACAGGGACGAAAAACACAGAGACGACACACACAGAGATGACAAACACAGAGAAGACAGACATATAGAGACGACACACACAAAGACGACACAAACACAGAGACGACACAAACATGGAGACGACACACACACAGAGACGACACAAACACAGAGACGACACACACACACAGAAGACACACACAAAGAGATGACATACACATAATGACGAAACACACAGAGAGATGAAACACACACACAGATGACAAACACACGCAGACGACACACATACAGAGACGAAAAACACACACCGGGCCGAAAAACACAGAGACGACACACACACAGAGATTACAAACACAGAGACGACAGATATACAGAGACGACACACACAAAGACGACACAAACACAGAGACGACACAAACATAGAGACGACATACACACAGAGACGGGAAACACACAGAGACGATTAACACACAGAGATGACACACACAGAGACGACACACGCACAGAGACGACACATACAGAGACGAAACAACACAGACACGACACACACACGGAGACGACACTCTCACAGAGACGAAACATGGACAACACACACACGGGGACGACAAATAAATAGAGACGACACACACACAGAGACGACACACACACAGATACAACACAAACACAGAGATGACACACACACACAGACGACACAAACAGAGACGACACACACACATAGAGTTAATACATGCAAAAAGACGACAAAAACACAGAGACAACAAACACAGAGAGGTGACAAATTCAGAGATGACGCACATATAGAGACGACACTCACACAGAGACGACAGACAGACAGAAACGACACACAAACAGAGACGACATAAACACACACACGACAAAAAAACAGAGACTACACACGCACAGAGATCACACACATATAGAGACGACACACACACAGAGACGAGACTATCAAAGAAACGACACACACACAGACACAACACACATATAGAGATTACACACGCACAGAGATGAAACAAACACAAAGACGACACAAATAGAGACGATACTCACACAGAGACGACACACACACAGGGACGACACACACACAGACGACACAAACAAAGAGATGATACACTACTCACAAAAGACAACACACACACACAGACGACACACAAACAGAGACGACACACACACAGAAACGACATAAACACAGAGACGACACAAACACAAAGATGACTCACACAGAGACGACTTACCCAAAGAGACAAAACGCACACAGATACGACACAAACAAAGAGACAAGACACACACAGAGACGGCACACACACAGAAACGACACAAACACAGAGACGACACGAGCACACACAGACGATACACATAGAGACGACACACGCACAGAGACGACACAAACAAAGAGAAGACGCACTCACAGAGACGACACACACACAGTAACGACACACGCAGACAGATGATACACACACAGAAACGAAACACAAATTGCACAACACACGCAAAGAGGCGACACACACAAAGAGACGACACAAATACAGAGACGACAAGCACACAGAGACGATACGCACATAGAAACGACACACGAAGAGAGACGACACACAGACAAAGACCACACATACATAGAGACGACACAAATACAGAGACGACACACACTCAGAGAAGACACACACACAGAGACGACAGAAAAATAGAGACGAAACACACACAAAAACGACAGACATAAAGAGACGACACACACACAGAAACGACAAACACACAGAGATTACACACACACAGAGACGACACACACAAAGAGAAGAAACAAAAATAGAGACGACACACAAACAGAGACGACAAACATAAAGAGACGACACACAAACAGAGACGAAACACGCACAGAGATGACACACACAGAGATGACTAATAAACCGAAATTAGACACACACAGAGACGACACAAACACAGAGACGACACACACACAGAGATGACACAAACACAAAGACGACACACAAACAGAGACGACACACACACACACAGAACACACACACACACACAGACGACACACACACAGACGACAAACACACAGAGACGATACAAACACAGTGACGACACACACAGAGAGACGCCGCACACACAGAGACGACACACACACAAAGACGACACACACAGAGATGACACAAACACAGAGACGACACATACACAAACGACACACATACAGAGACGACACACACACAGAGACGACACACATCCAAAGACGACGCACACATAGAGATGACACGCACTTTGAGACGACAAACACACAGAGATGACACAAACACAGAGACGAAAGATACAAAGAGAAGACACAAACGCAGAGACGACAAACAAACAGAGACGACAAACATAAAGAGACGACAAACAAACAGAGATGACACACACACATAGACGACACACACACAGAGACGACACAAACACACACACTCACAGACGACACATACACATACGACAAACAAACAGAGACGAGACAAACACAGTGACGACACAAACAGAGAGACGCCGCACACACAGAGACGACACACACACACAGACACGACAAACACAGAGATGACTAATAAACAGAGATGAGGCACACACAAGAGACGACACACACACAGAGACGACACACACACAGACATGACACACACACATAGACGACACACACTCAGAGACGACACACACACAGAGACGACACACACAGAGGGATGACAAATAAACAGAGATGAGACACACACAGAGACGACACACACAAAAAGACTAGACACACACAGAGATGACACACACACATAGACGACACACACACAGAGACGACACAAACACACACACACACACAGACGACACATACACAGACGACAAACAAACAGAGACGATACAAACACAGTGACGACACACACAGAGAGACGCCGCACACACAGAGACGACACACACACACACGCAGAGACGACACACGCAGAGAGATGACACACACAGCGACGACACACAAACAAAGACGATAAACACACAGAGACGATACACAGACACAGAGACGACATACACACAGAGACGAAACACACATAGAAACGTCACAAACACAGAGACGACACACAAAGAGAGACGACAGACATACAGAAGATACACATACACAGACGACACAGACACAGAGACGACACTGACACAGAGACGACATAGACACAGAGACGAAACACACATAGAAACGTCACAAATGCAGAGACGACACACACAGAGAGACGAAAGAAACACAGACGATACACACACACAGATGACAGACACACATAGATGACAAACACACAGAGACGAAACACATAGAGACAACACACGCCCAGAGACGACATACACACAGAGACGACACAAACATAGAGACGACATACGCAAAGAGACGACACACACAGAGACGACACACAAACAGAGACGAAAAATATATAGAGACGACACACGCACAGGGAAAAAACAGAGAGATTACACACAGAGAGATTACAATACAGAAAATACACGGAAACATAGGCGAAAAAAACATAGAGGTGACACAGACATAGAGATGACACACAGAGTCACGACACACAAACAGAGACGATACACAGACAGAGATGACACACACACAGAGACGACACACACACCGAGACGACGCACACACAGAGACGACACGCACACAGAGACGACAAACACACAGAGACGACACACACACAGAGACAAAACACACACAGAGACGGCAAAAACTCAGACACGACACACGTACAGAGACAACATACACACAGAGATGACAAACCCACAGAGACGACACACAAACAGAGACGACACACACAGAGAAACTACACAAACACAGAGACGATACACACACAGAGACGACACAAACACAGACACGACACACACACAGAGATGATACATACATAGAGACGACTCACACATAGAAGCGATACACACATAGAGACGACACACAAACACAGAGACAACACACACACAGACGACAAATATACAGAGACGACACACACACATAGACGACACAAACACAGAGACGACACTCAAATAGAGACGACACACTCAAAGAGACGACACACACACACAGAAAAGACAAAAACACGGAGACGACACGCACACAGAGACGACACACACACATAGACGACTGATACAAAGAGACGAGACACAAACAGAGATGACACAAACGCAGAGACGACACACACATAGAGAAGACAAAAACACAGAAACGAAACTCAAATAGAGACGACACACGCACAGAGACCACACACACAGAGAAGACAAACACACAGAGACGACACGCACACAGAGACGACACACACACAAAGACGACAGATACAAAGAGACGAGACGCAAACAGAGATGAAACACACACAGAGACGACGCACACACAGAAGAAAAGCACTTTGAGACGACAAACACACAGAGATGACACACACACACAGACGAAACACACACAAAGACGACACAAATACAGAGACGACACACGTACAGAGACAACATACACACAGAGACGACAAACCCAGAGAGACGACACACAAAAAGAGACGACACACGCACAGAAACGACACAAACACAGAGATGGTACCCACACAGAGACGACACAAACACAGAGAAGACACACGTACAGAGAAAACATACACACAGAGATGAAAAACCCACAGAGACGACACACACAGAGACAACACACTCACAGAGACGACACACACACAGAGACGGCAAAAACACAGAGACGACACACGTACAGAGACAACATACACACAGAGACGACAAACCGACAGAGACGACGCAAACACAGAGAAGACACGCACTTTAAGACGACAAACACACAGAGACGACACACACACTGAGACGACACAAATACAGGGACGACACACAAACAGAGACGACCAACATAAAGTGACGACACTCAAACAGAGACGAGACACGCACAGAGACGACACAATCACAGATACGACACACACACAGAGACGAAACACACAGTGATGACTAATACACAGAGACGACACACACACATAGACGTCACACACACAGAGACGACACACACACAGAGACGACACACACACAGAGACGACATACACACAGAGACGACAAACATACACAAACCATACAAACTAACTCACGACAGACACACAGAGACGCCGCACACACAGAGATCACACACATATAGAGACGACACACACACACAGACGATACACACACACAGACGACACACACACAGAGATGACAAATACATAGAGACAACACACGCACAGGGACAACACAGAAAGATTACACACACAGAGACGAGAAACACAGAGAGACGACACAAACACAGAAATGACACACAAACAAAGGCGACAAAAACACAGAGGCGACGCACACACAGAGATGACACACAGAGAGACGACACACAAACATACACGATACACACACAGAGATGACAAACACCTAGAGATGATACACACACAGAAGCGACACACACAGAGACGACACACACACAGACGACAAACATACAGAAACGACACACACACACAGACGACACAAACACAAAGACGACACAGACAGAGAGATGACACACACACAGAGACGACACACACACAGAAACGACACACACAGAGACGATACACACAGAGACAACACACACACAGAGATCACACACACACAGACGGCAAACACACAGAGATGACAAACACACAGAAACGAAACTCACACAGATACAACAGAGACACAGAGATGACACACACAAAAAGACAACACACACGCAGAGACGACAAACACACAGAGACGACAAAACAAAAAGAGACGACACACACACAGAAATGACACAAATGCAGAGACGATACACACACAGAGACGACACAAACACAGAGACGACACACAAACAGAGACGACACATATACAGAGAAGACTCACACATAGAAGCGATACACACTTAAAGACGACACACACAGAGAGACGACACACACACAGAGACGACAAATACAAAGAGAAGACTCACACATAGAAGCGATACACACTTAGAGACGACAAACATGCAGAGACGACACAAACACGGATACGACACAAACGCAGAGACGAAAAACACATAGAGAAGACACAGACACAGAGACGACACTCACATAGAGACGACACACGCACAGAGACGACACACACAAAAAGACGACATACACACAGAGACGACACACACATACAGAGGCCACACACACAGAGACGACATACACACAGATGACACACGCACAGAGACGACACACACACAGAGACGACACACACACCCCGATACGACAAACACACAGAGACAACACACACAGAGACGACACACACAGAGAAGACACAAACACAGAGACTAAACATACGCAAGACGACACACACACAGACGACAACGATACAGAGACAACACACGCACAAAAATACGACACACAGAGAGACGACACACGCACAGAGACGACACAAACAAAGAGAAGACACACTCACAGAGACAACACACACAGAGACGACACAAGCACAGAGATGATACCCACAGAGACGACACACACATATTGACGACACACGCACAGAGGCGACACACAAAAAAAGACGACAAAAACACAGAGACGACATACACACAGAGACGACACACACACAAAGACGACATTTACACAGAGACGACACAGACACAGAAACGACACAGACACAGAGATGACTCACACACAGAGACGACACGCACTTTGAGATGACAAACACACAGAGATGACACATACACAGCGACGACACACACGCAGAGACGACACGAACACAGAAACGACACACACAAAGAGACGACACACAGAATGAAACGAAACACAAACAGAGACGACATAATCACAGAGACGAAACAATCACAGATACGACACACACACAGAGACGACACACATAGAGATGACTAATAAACAGAGATGAGACACACACAGAGACGACACACACACAGAGATGACACACACACAGAGACGACAAAAACAAAGAGACGACACACAAACAGAGACGACACACACAGCGACGGCACACAAACAAAGACGACAAACACACAGAGACGACACACAGACACAGAGAAAACATACACACAGAGAAGAAACCCACATAGAAACGTCACAAACACATAGACGACACACACAGAGAGACGACACACAGACAGACGATACACATACACAGACGACACACATACACACACACACACAAACAACACACAAAGAGACGACACACACACAGACGACACAAACATAAGGAAAACACACACACAGAGACGACACACACACAGAGACGACACAAACACAGAGACGACACACAAACAGAGGCGACACACATAAAGTGACGACACTCAAACAGAGACGATACACGCACAGAGACGACACAATCACAGATACGACAAACCCACAGAGACGACACACACAGAGATGACTAATAAACAGAGATGAGACACACACAGAGATAACACACACACAGGGACGACAAACAAAGAGAAAAAACAAAAACACAGAAGAGACACACACAAAGAGACGACACACACACAGAGACGACAAACAAACAGAGACGACACAAACACATTGACGACACACACAGAGAGACGCCACACTCACAGAGATCACACACACATAGAGACGACACACAGACAGAGATGACACAAACATACAAACAGAGACAACACACACATTGAAGATAGAAAAACAAAGACAACAAATACACACACAAAGAGACGACAAAAACACAGAGACGACATACACACAGAGACGACACACATAACAACGTCACAAACACAGAGACGACACACCCGGAGAGACGACACACACACAGACGATACACACACAGACGACACACACACAGAGACGACAAATACATAGAGACAACACACGCACAAGGACAACACAGAGAGATGACACACACAGAGCCGAAGAACACAGAGAGAACACAAACACAGAAACGACACACAGACATAGGCGACAATAACACAGAGGTGACGCACACATAGAGATGACACACAGAGAGACGACACACAAACAGACACGATACACACACAGAGATGACAAACACCTAAAGATGACACACACATAAAGACGATAAACACACAGAGACCCCACTCACACACAGATGACACAAACACAGAGACGACACACAAAGAGAAGACAAAGATATAAAAACGTCACAAACGCACACAGACGACACACACACAGAGACAACACAGACACTGAGACGACACACATAGAGGGACGACACACACACAGAAACAACACACACAGAGACGATACACACAGAGACAACACACACACAGAGATCACACACACACAGACGGCAAACACACAGAGATGACTAACACACAGAGACAAAACTCACACAGATACAACAGAGACACAGAGATGACACACACAAAAAGACAACACACACACAGAGACGACAAACACGCAGAGACGAAAAACACACAGATACAACAAAACAAAACGAGACGACACACACACAGAAATGACACAAACGCAGAGACGATACAAACACAGAGACGACACAGACTACACACGCACAGAGACGACATATACACAGAGAACACTCACACATAGAAGCGATACACACATAGAGACAACACACACAGAGAGCCGACACACACACAGAGACGACAAAGACACAGAGAAGACTCACACATAGAAGCGATACACACACAGAGACGACAAACATGCAGAGACGACACACACACGGATATAACACAAACACAGAGAAGACACAAACAGAGAGACGACAAACACATAGAGAAGACACAGACACAGAGACGACACTCACATAGAGACGACACACGCACAGAGACGACACACACAAAAAGACGACATACACATAATGACGACACACACAGAGACGGCACACACACACACAGAGGCCACACACACAGAGACGACATACACACAGACGACACACACACAGAGACGACACACACAAAAAGAGACGACAAACAGACACCGACAAAACAAAAACATAGAGACGACACATACTCAGAGAAGAAACCCACACACAGACGACACAAACACAGAGACGACACATACACAAGACGACACACACACAGACGACAACGATACAGAGACGACACACACACAAAAATACGACACACACAGAGACGACACACACACAGAGACGACAGACACATAGAGACGACACACACACAGAGACAACACACACAGAGACGACACAAGCACAGAGATGATACACACAGAGGCGACACACACATATTGACGACACACGCACAGAGGCGACACACAAAAAGAGACGACAAAAACACAGAGACGACATACACACAGAGACGACACATGCAGAGAGACGACACACACACAAAGACAACACATACATAGAGACGACACAAACAAAGAGACGACCCACACAGATAAGACACAAACATAGAGACGACAAACACACAAAGACGACAGACACAGAGAGACGACACAGACACAGAAATGACACACACACAGAGATGACGCACACACAGAGACGACACGCACTTTGAGATGACAAACACACAGAGATGACACATACACAGCGACGACACACACGCAGAGACGACACCAACACAGAAACGACACACAAAAAGAGACGACACACATAATGAAACGATACACAAACAGAGACGACATACGCACAGAGACGAAACAATCACAGATAAGACACACACACACACAGAGACGACACACATAGAGATGACTAATAAACAGAGATGAGACACACACAGAGACGACACACACACAGAGACGACACAAACACAGAGACGACACAAACACAGTGATGACACACACAGAGAGACGCCGCACACACGGAGACGACACCTACTCAGAGATTACACACACACAGAGACGACACACACAAAGAGATGACACACATACGCAGAGACGACACACACAGCGACGGCACACAAACAAAGACGACAAACAAACAGGGACAACACAGAGAGATTACACACACAGAGCCGAGAAACACAGAGAGACGACACAAACACAGAAACAACACACAAACATAGGCGACAAAAACACAGAGGCGACGCACACATAGAGATGACACACACAGAGACGAAACACAAACAGAGACGAAACAAACACAAACAAGACAAAAACAAAAAGACGACATACACACATAGACGACACACATACAGAGAAGACACACACACAGACGACACACACACAGAGACGACACAGAAATTGAGATGACACACACAGAGACAACACACACAGAAACAACACACACAGAGACTATACACACAGAGACAACACACATACAGAGATCACACACACACAGACGGCAAACACACAGAGATGACTAACACACAGAGACAAAACTCACACAGATACAACAGAGACACAGAGATGACACACACAAAAAGACAACACACACACAGAGACGACAAACACGCAGAGACGACAAACACACAGAGACAACAAAACAAAAAGAGACGACACACACAGAAATGACACAAACGCAGAGACGATACAAACACAGAGACGACACAAACACAGAGACGACACACACACAGAGACGACAAATACACAGAGAAGACTCACACGTAGAAGCGATACACACATAGAGACGACACACACAGAGAGACGACACACACACAGAGACGACAAATACACAGAGAAAACTCAAACATAGAAGCGATACACATATAGAGACGACAAACATGCAGAGACGACACACACACGGATACAAAACAAACACAGAGAAGACACAAACACAGAGACGACAAACACATAGAGAAGACACAGAAACAGAGACGACACTCACATAGAGATGACACACGCACAGAGACGACACACACAAAAAGACGACATACACATAATGACGACACACATCGAGACGACACACACACACAGAGGCCACACACACAGAGACGACATACACACAGACGACACACGCACAGAGACGACACACACACAGAGACGACACACGCACACACCGAGACGACACAAACAGAGAGACAACACACACAGAGACGACACACACAGAGAAGACACAAACACAGAGACGACACATACACAAGACGACACACACACAGACGACAACGATACAGAGACGACACACACACAAAAATACGACACACACAGAGATGACACATGAACTGAGACGACACACACAAAGAGAAGACACACTCACAGAGACAACACACACAGAGACGACACAAGCACAGAGATGATACACACAGAGACGACACACATATTGACGACACACGCACAGAGGCGACACACAAAAAGAGACGACAAAAACACAGAGGCGACAAATGCAGAGAGACGACACACACACAAAGACAACACATACATAGAGACGACACAAACAAAGAGACGACCCACACAGATAAGACACAAACACAGAGACGACACAGACACAGAGACGACAGACACACAGAAACGGCACAAACACAGAAATGACACAGACACAGAGATGACGACACAGAGACGACACGCACTTTGAGATGACAAACACACAGAGATGACACATACACAGCGACGACACACACGCAGAGACGACACGAACACAGAAACGACACACAAAAAGAGACGACACACATAATGAAACGATACACAAACAGAGACGACATACGCACAGAGACGAAACAATCACAGATACGACACACACACATAGAGACAACACACATAAAGATGACTAATAAACATAGATGAGACACACACAGAGACGACACACACAGAGAGACGACACAAACACAGACACGACACACAAACACAGACGACACAAACACAGTAACGACACACACACAGATACGCCACACATACAGAGACGACACACACACACAGATTACACACACAGACAAACGACAAACACAAAGAGACGACACACAAACAGAGACGACACACACAGCGACGGCACACAAACAAAGACGACAAACACACAGAGACGACACACAGACACAGAGAAAACATACACTAGGAGACGAAACACACATAGAAACGTCACAAACACATAGACGACACACACAGAGAGACGACACACAGACAGACGATACACATACACAGACGACACACACACACACACAGACGACACACAAAGAGACGACACACACACAGAGACGACACAAAAAAAGGAAGACACACTCACAGAGACGACACACACACTGAGACGACAGAAATACAGAGAAGACACACAAACAGAGGCGACACACATAAAGTGACGACACTCAAACAGAGACGATACACGCACAGAGACGACACAATCACAGATACGACAAACCCACAGAGACGACACACACAGAGATGACTAATAAACAGAGATGAGACACACACAGAGACGACACACACACAGAGACGACAAACACACAGAGACTCGACACCCACAGAGACAACACACACAGAGACGACACACACACAGACGACAAACACACAGAGACTACACAAACACATTGACGACACACACAGAGAGACGCCGCACTCACAGAGATCACACACACATAGAGAAGACACACACACAGAGACAACACAAAAACAGAGACAACACACACATATACGACACACAAACAAAGACAACACACACAGAGACGACACACAGACACAGAGTCGACATACACACAGAGACGAAACACACATAACAACGTCACAAACACAGAGACGACACACCCAGAGAGACGACACACACACAGACGATACACACACAGAGAGATGACAAACACACAGAGACGACAATCAAACAGAGACGACAAAACAAAAAGAGACGACACACACACAGAAATGACGCAAACGCAGAGATGACACACACACAGAGACGACACAAACACAGAGACGACACAGAAACAGAGACGACACATACACAGAGACGACTCACACAATGAAGCAATACACACATAGAGACGACACACACACACAGAGACGACAAATATACAGAGAAGACTCACACATAGAAGCGATGCACACATAGAAACGACAAACATGCAGAGACGACACAAACGTGGATACGACACAAACACAGAGAAGACACAAACACAGAGATGACAAACACATAGAGAAGACACAGACACAGAGACAACACTCACATAGAAACGACACACGCAAAGACATGACACACACACAGATGACACACACAAAGAGACGACATACACATAATGACGACACACACACAGAAACGACACACACACACAGAGGCCATACACAGAGAGACGACATACACACAGACGAAACACGCACAGAGACGACACACACACAGACGACACACGCACAGAGACGACACAAACACAGAGACAACACACACAGAGACGACACACACAGAGAAGACACAAACACAGAGACGACACATACACAAGACGACACGCACACAGACGACAACGATACAGAGACGACACACACACAAAAATACGACACACACAGAGACGACACAAGCACAGAGACGACAGAAACACAGAGAAGACACACTCACAGAGACAGCACACACAGAGACGACACACGCACAGAGATGATACACACAGAGACGACACACACATAGAAACGACACACACACAGAGGCGACATAAAAAAAGAGACGACACAAACACAGAGACTACACAAACACAGAGACGACATACACACAGAGACGACACATGCAGAGAGACGACACAAACACAAAAACAACACATACATAAAGACGACACAAACAAAGAGACGACCCACACAGATAAGACACAAACACAGAGACGACACAAACACAAAGACGCCGCATACACAGAGATGACACACTCAGAGAGACGACACACACAGAGACGAGACACGAACAGAAACGACATACACAGAGACGACACACAAACAAAGACGAAACACACACAGAGACGACACACAGACACAGAGACGACACACACAGAGACGACACACAGACACAGAGACGACAAACGCACAGAGACAGATGCCGCACACACAGAGATGACAAACACACAGAGACAACACATACACAGAGATGACAAACACAGAAAGATGATTCACACACAGAGACGAAACACAAAGAGAGACGACACACACAGAGACGACACACAAACAAAGACGAAACACACACAGAGACTACACACAGACACAGAGACGACATACATACAGAGACAAAACACACATAGAAACGTCACTAACACAGATACCACACGCACAGAGAGACGACACACACACAGACGACACACAGACGACACAGAGACACACAGACGACACACACAGAGACGACACACACAGAGAGACGACACAAACAAAGAGAAAACACACTCACAGAGACGACACACACGCAGAGATAACAAACGCACAGAGACAGATGCCGCACAAACAGAGATGACACACACACATAGACAACACATACACAGAGATGACAAACACACAGAGACGACACACAAACAGAGACGACACACAAACAGATACAACACACACAGCGACGACTCATACAAAAAAACGACACACACACAGAAACGACACAGACACAGAGACGACAGACATACAGAGACAAAACACAGATAGAAACGTCGCAAACACAGAGACGACACGCACAGAGAGTTGACACACACACAGACGATACACACACAGACGACACACATACACACAGACGACACACAAAGAGACGACACACACAGACAGACGACACACACAAAGAGAAAACACACTCACAGAGACGACACACACGCAGAGATAAAAAACGCACAGAGACGACACACACACAGAGTCGACACACACATAGAGAAGACACACGCACAGAGGCGACACACAAAAAGAGACGACAAAAACACAGAGACAACACATACACAGAGACGACACACACATAGTAACGACACACGCAGAGAGACGACACACACACAAAGACGACACATACATAGAGACGACACAAACACTGAGACGATATAAACACAGAGATGACACACACACAGAGAAGACACAAACACACACAGACGCCAAACACACGGAGACGACAAACACACAGTGAAGACAGACACAAAGAGACGACACACACAGGTATGACATACACACAGAGATGACGCACACACAGGGACGACACGTACTTTGAGACGAAAAACTCACAAAGATGACAAACACACAGAGATAAAAAACAAATAGACATCAAACAAGCACAGATATGACACACATACAGAGACGATACACACACAGAGACAACACAGACACACATACGACACAAACACAGAGACGACACATACATATGGACGACACACGTACAGAGACGACACACACACAGAGACGACACACACACAATGAGACGACACACACACACAGAGACGACACACACATAGAGACGACACGCAAACAGAAACGACAAGCACACAGAAACGACACAAACACAGATATGACAAACATACAGAGACGACAAACACAAAGAGATGACCAATACACAGAGAAGACACACACACTCAGAAAACACACACACACACAGAGACGACACACACACAGAGACAACACACACACAGAGACGACACACACACAGATACGACAAACAACCAGAGACGACAAACACAGAGACGACACATACAGAGACGACACTAACACAGAGACAACACACACACAGAAAAGATACACACACAGAGGTGACACAAACATAGAGACGACACACGCACAGAGACGAAACACACAAAGAGACGACACACATACAGAGACTAAAAACACACAGAGACGACAGACACAGAGACGCAACACACAGAGACAACACAAACATAGAGAAGACACTCACACAGAGACGATAAACACACAGAGAAGACACAAAGATAGAGACGACACACACAAACAGATGACAAACACACAGAGACGACGCACACACAGAGACGACTCACAAACAGAGACAACTAACACATACAGAAACGACACACCCACAGAAAAGACACACACACAGAGACGACACACAAACAGATAAAACACACAGAGACGACACAATCACACAGATACGACACACACACACAGAAACGACAGACACACAGAGACGACATACACATAGAGATGACACACACACAATGACGACTTACACACAGAGACGACAAACACACAGAGACGACACACAAACAGAGACGACACACATACAGAGATGATACACAAACAGAGACGACAAAAACACAGAGACGACTCACAAACAGAGACATGACACACACATAGAGACGACACACACAGAGACGACTAAAACATAGAGACGACACACACACAGACACGACACATACATAGAGACGAAACATGAACAGAGACGACACACACACGGAGACGATACAAACACAGAGAAGACACACAAACAGAGAAGACACACATGTGTGAGTCGTCTATCTGCGTGTGTCGTCTCTATGTGTGTGTCGTCTCTGTGTGTGTGTCGCCTCTGTGCTTGTGTTGTCTCTATGTGTGTGTCGTCTTTGTGTGTGTGTTTCGTCTCTATTTGTATGTCGTCTTTGTGCGTGCATCATCTTTATGTGTGTGTCGTCTCTGTGTGTGTCGTCTGTGTTTGTGTGTTGTCTGTGTTTTTGTATCGTCGGTGTTTGTGTCGTTTTCATGTGTGTTTCGTCTCTCAGTGTATTTAGTCTCTGTGTCTGTGTGTCGTCTCTGTGTGTGTGTCATGTCTTTTTGTTTGTCGTCACTGTGCGTGTCGCTTCTGTCTGTATGTCGTCTGTTTGTGTGTGTCGTCTCTGTGTGTTTGTCGTCTCTCTGTGTGTGTTGTCTCTGTGTGTGTCGTCTCTGTGTGTGTGGCGTCTCTCTATGTATGTCGTCTCTGTGTTTGTGACTTCTCTCTTTGTTTTTCGTCTGTGTGTGTGTGTGTCTTCTGTGTGTGTGTCGTCTCTGTGTGTGTGTCGTCTCTGTGTGTGTGTCGTCTCTGTGTGTGTCGTCTCTGTGTATTAATCGTCTCTGTGTGGGTCATCTCTGTGTGTGTGTCATGTCTCTAATTGTGTCGTCTCTGTAATTGTAGAGACGACACAAACACAGAGACGTTAACTACACAGAAACGAGACACAAACAGTGACGACTAACACAAAGAGACGACACAAACACAGAGACAACAAGCACACACAGATGACACACACTCAGAGACGACACACACATAGATACGAAACACACAAAGAGACGACACACACACAGAGACGACACACACAGAGACGACACACACACAGAGACGACACAAAAAAAGGGATGACACTCATACAGAGACGACACACACACACAGAGACAAAACACACAGAGAGACGAAACACACACACAGACACAGAGATGACAAACACACACAGACGACACACAAAGAGAGACGACAAAAACACAGAGACAACACACACACAGAGATAACACACACATAGAGACGACGCACGTATAGAGACTATACAAACACAGAGACGACACATACACAGAAACGACACAAACATAGAGACGAAACAGAAAGAGACACTACACAGACAGAGAGACGACCAAACACAGAGAAATTACACAAACATAGACGACACACACACAAAGACGACATACACACAGAGACGATACACACACAGAGACGAAACACACATAGAGACGACACACGGACAGAGATTACACACAAACAGACGACACACAAACAGAGACAAAACACACACATAGACGACACACACAGAGTCAAAACACACACACACATATTACAAATGCAATCATATTACAAATGCAAAGTCCAGGATTTATTTTCTACAAAGCCAAAACAATGGTATGATATAATAAAGAAAATTTGTGGGAAAATACATAATAATATAGACTTCCATTTCCATGAAGACCTTTCAGTTACAGCCAATGATCTGAACAGGTTTCTTTCTTCCATAGTTCAGAACCTCCCTCCCCTTTCTTTTGACACTCTTTATGATTTGTGCTCTCTCAATTTTCCCGTTATTTTGCACTCGGATGAGGAGGCAAAAATTAAGAACATTAAAAAATGTAGTACATGACCATTAGACATTCCGATTGTACTAATTAAAGACTTTGCCGACAATCTCTCAGAGCCTTTGTCCTTACTTCTTAATGAAACTACCTCTACTGGTAAATTTCCAAATTGTTCGAAATTAGGTTTTATTACTCCCGTAAAAAGAAAGGTAATAATCAAGGTTTTAATGGTGTCCGGCCCATTACTCTTACTCCAGTTTTTTCGAAGTTATATGAAAGCTTTTTAGCTAAGTGGTTGAAAGTAAAAATAATCCCAAATGTTGACCAAAGACAATTTGGAAACCTACACTCTACATCTACTACCCACTATCTTGTTCACCTTATGGACAAAATATGCAACACACTCGAAAAACCCAATACCTGGCTCAGTGTTATCGCTGTTGAATTGCAAAAAGCTTTTGATTTAATCAACCACAATATACTATTAGAAAAGCTATCTAATGACTTTCAAGTTGACCCTTATTTAATTAGAATAATTGCGTCTTTCCTCTCTAACAGAACGCAAGTCGTGAAATACCTGAATGTATATTCTCATCCCCTCCCAATTTATAATGGTGTGCCCCAAGGAACCCTCTTAGGTCCAATTTTATTTCTTACAATGATAAACAACCTTGGCGTTTATTTCCCGGATAGATGGAAATTCGTTGATGATCTAAGTGTCTTAGAGACATGTTCCAAAAATTCCAAAAGCAACCCAATGTACATCTTGGAATCGATATCAGCCGAAGCTCTTACTGATGATATGAAAGTCAACCCTATAAAGTCAACTCTTCTTACTATTAATTTCCTTAAAACTCTTCCTTCTTTCTCCTGTACAATCCCCCCTGAAATGTCCGTTACCACTATGAATATACTGGGCGTTACCATCTCTAGCGACTTAAAATGGGATTGTCATATTAATGACATCTTAAAATGTGCAAATGCCGAATATTCCCTCCTTAAACTCCTTAAAAAATTTAAATGCCCTAAATCGCACTGTTTAAGGATTTTCCTGTCATTTGTACGCCCAACCCTTGAGTACGCCTGTCCTGTTTGGCATCCTGGCATTTCCATTGAATTGTCGGACAGAATAGAAGCAGTACAAAAAAGGTGCCCAAGAATTATCTTCAATGAGGGTAAAGTACCTTATATTTCCCTTCTCAGGAAAGCTAACCTTGTCACCCTTAAGGAAAGGAGAGCAAAAATTACCTTGCAATTTGCTAACAATGCCCTTCATAACCCTCGAACAGCTACCCTTTTCCCCGGTCAATATTCACCCCTTTGACCCCGCCTTCCGCGTTCTGTGTCAACAAAAATCCCCCTTCTTTCCCAAATAAGAGTTTGCACTGAAAGATATAGAAGAACTTTTATCCCTTACATAGTTGACATTTTCAACCACTGAATCTCCGCTGCCTCCCCCCCCCTCACTCACTCTTTACCTAATAGTTATTAATTTTAATGCCCATTTTGCAAATTTGGAGGTTTTATATTTATGTTTGTTAGTCACCAACAAACCTAACCTGATGTTTTTGTTTTAATTCTACTTTATCCCCTTGTTAATTTTACGAGTTTTTTTTTTTGTTTTTTTTGGGGGGGGCATTTTTGCTGACTTGACATTGGCCTTCTAATTTTATCAGTTATCTTTGTACTTTGTGTTTGTTTTTAACGTTTTTACGTATTTGACATTGACCCTTTTATAATTTTCTGTTGTTGTTTGATTGTTGGTTTTTGTTGTTCTTTTTTCGCTGTATTTGACGCTAAAGTGCGAATTCGGTCCTTTTGGGCTTGTGATAGCCATTTTTCAGCAATAAATTTTATCTTATCTTAAACACAGAGACTACACACACACAGAGACGACACAAACAAAGAGATGACACACACACACAGAGACGACATACACACAGAGGCGACACAAAGATAGAGACGACACACACACAGAGACGAGTAACACATAAAGACTACACACGCACAGAGACAACACACACATATAGACAACACACACAGAGATGAAACACACAAAGAGAAGACACACGCACAGAGACGACACACACACCGAGAAAACACACACACAGAGACGACACGCACAGAGAGACGAAAAACACACAGAGACGACACACACACAGATACGACACACACACCGAGAAGACACACACACACAGAGACGACACACACACAGAGGAAAAACACACACAGAGACGACACACACACACAGAGACGACACACACTCACACACGAAAGACACAGAGAGACAACAAACACACAGAGAAGAAACACACATACAGAAGACACACACACAGAGATGACACACACAGAGACAACAGAAAAATAGAGACGACTAACACACAGAGACGACACACATATACAGATGACACACACACAGATACGACATACACACAGAGACAACACACACACAAAGATGACATACAAACACGATGACGACGCACATACAGAGACGACGCACATACAGAGACGATAAAATATCAGAGAGGACAAACATACAGAGACGACACACGCACAGAGACGACACAAACACAGATACGACTAACACACAGAGACAAAACACAGACAGAGACGACAAACACATAGAGAAGACACAAGAACAGAGACGACACACACACAGAGACGAAACACACAAAGAAATGACACACAAACAGAGACGACACACATAAAGAGACGACACACAAATAGAGATGACACACACACAGAGACGACTAATACACAGATTCGATACACACACAGAGACGACACACAAACAGAGCCGACACACAAATAGAGACGACACACAGACACAGAGACGACATAAACACTGAGACGAGACACACACAGAGACATTACACATACAGAGAGGACACACAAAATGAGATTACAAACATACAGAGACGACACACACAAATAGACGACACACACACAGAGACGACACACACACAGAGACCACTAATACACAGAGACGATACACACACAGAGACGACACACAAACAGAGGTGACACACACAGAGAGACGACACAGACACAGAGACGACATAAACACTAAGACGACACACATACAGAGACATCACACATACAGAGACGACACACACACAGAGATTACACACACACAGAGAAGACACATACAGAGACGTCAGGCACACAGGGACGGCACACACACTGAGACGACACACACACACAGACACCAAACACACAGAGACGAAACACACAGAGATGACATACAAACAGGGCGAAACACACACAGAGACGACACACACACAGAGACGACACACACACATAGAGAAGAAACACACACAGAGACGACACACACAGAGACAACACACACATAGAGGAGATACGAATTGAGACGTCACACACACAGACACGACAGTCACATAGAGAAAACACACACACAGAGATTACACAGAAACAGAGACGACACACACAGATACGAAATACACACAGAGATGACACAGACACAGAGAAGACACACGCACAGAGAAAAAACACACACAGAAAACACACACAGGCACGAAACAGACAGAGACGACAAACACATAGAGACGACACAAACAAATGGAGGACGCACGCACAGAGACAACACAAACACAGAGACGAAACACACAAAGAGACGACAAAAACAAAGAGACAACACACGCACAGAGACGACACACATAGAGACGACACACACAGACGAGACACAGACAAGGACAACACACACACAGAGACGACACTCGAACACAGACGAAACACACACAGATACTACACACATACACAGAGACGACACACACACACAGACACGACACACACACACAGACAACAAGTACATAGAGACGACACAAACACAGAGACGAAACAATCACAGACACGAAACACACACAGAGACGACACACATACACAGAGACGACACACACACAGAGACGACAAACACAAAGAGACGACACAAACACAGAGACGACACAAACACAGAGACGACACACACACAGAGATGACACACGCACAGAGACGAAACAGACATAGAGGAGACACACACACAGAGACGACACACACACAGAGATGACACAAACATAGAGATGACAAAAACACAGAGACGAAACACACAAAGAGATGACACATGCACAGAGACGACACACACACGGAGACGACACACACACAAAGATGACATACAAACACGACGACGACGTACATACAGCGACGACGCACATACAGAGACGATAAAATATCAGAGAGGACAAACACACGGAGACGACATACACACAGAGACGACAAACAAACAGAGACACCTAACACTCAGAGACAAAACACAAACAGAGACGATAAACACACAGAGACGAGACACAGAGACAACACACACACACACGGAGACGAAACACACAAAGAAATGACACACAAACAGAGACGACAAACATACAGAGACGACACACGCACCATGATGACACACACACAGAGACGACACACAAACAGAGACGACACACAAATAGAGACTACACACAGACACAGAGACGACATAAACACTGAGACGAGACACACACAGAGACATAACACATACAGAGAGGACACACACACTGAGCTGACAAACATACAGAGACGACACACATAAATAGACGACACACACACAGAGACGACACACACACAGAGACAACTAATACACAGAGACGATACACAAACAGAGACGACACACAAACAGAGGTGACACAGAAAGAGAGACGACACAGACACAGAGACGACATAAACACTAAGACGACACACATACAGAGACATCACACATACAGAGACGACACACACACAGAGATTACACACACACAGAGAATACACATACAGAGACGTCAGGCACACAGGGACGGCACACACACTGAGACGACACACACACACAGACATGAAACACACAGAGACGAAACACACAGAGATGACATACAAACAGGGCGAAACACACACAGAGACGAAACACACACAGAGACGACACACAAACATAGAGACGACATACACACAGAGAAGACACACACAGAGACGACACACACATAGAGTAGACACACACAGAGACGACACACACACAGAGACGACAGTCACAGAGAGACAACAAACACACAGAGAAGACACACACACAGACACAACACACCCAGATACGACACACACAGAGAGACGACACAGACATAGAGAAGACACACTCACAGAGACGACACACACAGAGACAACACACACAGACACGACACACAGAGAGACGACACACACATAGAGACGACACAGACATATGGAGGACGCACGCACAGAGACGACACAAACACAGAGACAACACACACACAGAGACGACACACACAAAGTGACGACACACGCACAGAGACGCCACACACATAGAGACGACAAACACACAGAGACGAAACAAACACAGGGACAACACACACACAGAGACGACACACGCACAGAGATGAAACACACACAGATACGACACACATACACAGAGACGACACACAGACACAGAAACGACACACACACACAGACCACAATAACATAGAGACGACACAAACACAGAGACGAAACAATCACAGACACGAAACACACACAGAGACGACACACATACACAGAGACGACACACACACAGAGACGACAAACACATAGAGACGACACAAACGAAGAAATGACACAAACAAAGTGACGAAACAAACACAGAAACAAAACACACACAGTTACGAAACACACACAGAGACGAAACACACACAGAGACGACACAGAGACGACAGAAACATAGAGATGACTAACACACAGATACGACACACATATAGAGATGACACACGCACAGAGACGACACACACACGGAGACAACACACACACAAAGATGACATACAAACACGACGACGACGTACATACAGCGACGACGCACATACAGAGACGATAAAATATCAGAGAGGACAAACATACAGAGACGACACACACACAGAGACGACAAACACACAGAGACGACTAACACACAGAGACAAAACACAAACAGAGACGACACACACATAGAGACGACACATGCACAGAGACGACACACACACACACGGAGACGAAACACACAAAGAAATGACACACAAACAGAGACGACACACATAAAGAGACGACACACAATCAGAGTTTACACACACACAGAGACGACACACAAACAGAGACGACACAAAAAAACAGACTACACACACACACAGAGACGACAAAAACACTGAGACGAGACACACACAGAGACATTACACATACAGAGAGGACACACAAAATGAGATGACAAACATACAGAGACGACACACATAAATAGACGAAACACACACAGAGACGACACACACACAGAGACAACTAATACACAGAGACGATACACACACAGAGACGACACACAAACAGAGGTGAAACACAAATAGAGACGACACACCGACACAGAGACGACATAAACACTAAGACGACACACATACAGAGACATAACACATACAGAGACGACACACCCACACAGATGACAAACACACAGGGACGACACACACACAGAGACGACACACACAAATAGAGGACCAACACTCTCAGAGACGACACACACACAGAGATTACACACACACAGAGACGACACACACACAGAGACGTCAGGCACACAGGGACGGCACACACACTGAGACGACACACACACACAGACATCAAACACACACAGACGAAACACACAGAGATGACACACAAACAGGGCGAAACACACACAGAGACGACACACACACAGAGACGACAAACACACAGAGAAGACACACACACAGAGAAGACACACACATAGAGGACACACACACAGAGACGACACACACACAGAGACGACAGGCACAAAGAGAAGACAAAGTCATAGAGACGACAAACGCACAGAGACGACATATACACAGAGACGACACACACAGAGACTACACACACAAAGAGACGACACACACACAAAGACACTACAAACATAGAGACTACATACACACAGAGACGACACACAGACAGGGACGACACAAACACAGAGACGACAAACGCACAGAGACGAAACACACACAGAGACTACACACACAAAAAGACGTCACACACACAGAGACCCCACAAGCACAGAGACGACATACACAGAGAGACTACACACAGACAGGGACAACACAAACACAGAGACGACACACGCACAGACACGAAACACACACAGATAGACACACATACACAGAGACGACACACAGACACAGAAACGACACACACACAGACAACAAACACAGAGAGACGAAACAAACACAGAGACGAAAACAAACAGAGACACGAAACACACACAGAGCCGACACACATACACAGAGACGAAACACACACAGAGACGACAAACACACACACAGAGACGACAAACACATAGAGACGACACAAACACAGAGACGACACAAACACAGAGACGACACACAAACAGAGATGACACATACACAGAGAAGACACACACACATAGACAACACACTCACAAGCAAACACGCACAGAGACAACACACACACAGATACAACACACACAAAGAGAAAACACACACACAGACGACACACACATAGAGACGACAAACGCACAGAGAGACGACACACCGACACAGAGACAACACATACACACAGACGGAACAGACACAGAGATGACACAAACATAGAGCTGACACACACATAGAGACGACACACACATAGAGGAGACACACACACAGAGACGACACACACACAGAGAAGATACGCACACAGAGACTAGACACACACAGAGACGACACACGCACAGAGACGACAAACACACAGAGATGACGCACACACAGATACGAAACACACACAGAGACGACATACACACAGAAACGACACACACACAGAGATGACTAACACGCAGATACGACACACATATAGAGATGACACACGGACAGAGACGAAATACACACAGAGAAAACACACACACAAAAGATGACACACAAACACGACGAGGACGCACATACAGAGACGACACACATAGAGACGATAGAATATCAGAGAGGACAAACAGACAGAGACTACACACACACACAGACGACAAAAACACAGAGACGACTAACACACAGAGATGACAAACACATAGAGACGACACACGCACAGAGACGTCACACAAACAGAGACGAAACACACAAATAAATGACACACAAACAGAGACGACACGCATAAAGAGACGACACACATACAAAGATGACACACACACAGAGACGACTAATACACAGAGACGAAACACACACAGAGACGACACACAAACAGAGCCGACACACAAATAGAGACGATACACAGACACAGAGAAGACATAAACACTGAGATGACACACACACAGAGACATCACACAAACAGAGACGACATACACAATGAGATGACAATACAGAGACGACGAACATAAATAGACGAAACATACACAGAGACGACACACACACAGAGATTACACAAATACAGTGAAGACACACACACAGAGACTACGGGCACACAGGGACGGCACACACACTGAGACGACACACACACACAGACATCAAACACACACAGACGACACACACAGAGATGACACAAAAACAGGGCAAAACACACAAAGAGACGACACACACATAGAGACGACACACAAATAGAGACGACTGAAACACAGAGACGACACACACACAGAGACGACACCCACATAGAGGAGACACACACACAGAGACGACAAACACACAGAGACTATAGGCACACAGAGACGACAAACACAAACAGAGATGATACACACACAGAGTCGACGCACACACAGAGACGACAAACAAAAAGAGACGACACAGTCACAGAGACGACACACGCACAGAGACGAAACACACACAGAGACGACACACAAATGGAGACGACACATTCATATGGAGGACACACGCACAGAGAATACACACAAACAGAGACGACAAAAACAAAGAGACGACACACACACAGAGACGACACACACCCAGAGACGACACACACACAGAGACGACAAACAGACAGGGACGACACACACACAGAGACGACACACGCACAGAGACGAAACACACACAGAGACGACACACATACACAGAGACGACACACACACACAGAAACGACACACACAGAGAGACAAAAAACACATAGAGACGAAACAAACACAGAGAGGAAACACGCACAGAGACGAAACACACACGGAGACGACACACATACACAGAGATGACACACAGAGACGACAGACACACAGAGACGAAACCCACATAGAGAGGACAAAAACACAGAGACGACACACACACAGAGACGACACACACACAGATAAGACACATACACAGAGACAACACACACACACACACGCCCAGAGACGACACACACACAGAGACAACATACACAAAGAGACTGCACACACACACAGAGACGACACACACACAGATACGACACACACACAGAGAAGATACACACAAAGAGACGATACACACACACAGAAGACACACACATAGAGACGACACACGCACAGAGACGACACAAATACAAAGAGAAAGCACACACAGAGATGACAAACACCACAGAGACGACAAACACAGAGAGACGTCACAAACACAGAGACGACACACACACAGAGACGATAAACAAGCAGAGACGACAAACACACAGAGACGACTAACACACAGAGACGACACTTATAACAGAGACGACACACATATATAGACGACACATGAACAGAGATGACACATATACGGAGACGAAACACACAAAGAAACGACAAAAACAGAGACGACACACATAAAGAGACGACACACAAATAGAGACGACACGCGCACAGAGACGATAAAATTACAGACACGACACACACACAGAGACGACACACACAGAAACGACATATACACAGAGACGATACACACACAGATACGACACACAAACAGAGGCAACACACAAATAGAGACGACATACAGACACAGAGACGACACAAAAACTGAGACGACACACACACAGAGCCAATACAAATACAGAGACGACACACACACACAGAGAGATGACAAACATACAGAGACGACACACAAACAGAAACGACACAAATACATAGACAACACACACAGAGAAGACAGACACACAGAGATTACTCACACACAGAGAAGACACACACACAGAGACGACACGCACACAGAGACGAAAAACACACTGAGACGACACACACACAGAGACATCAAACACACACAAACGACAAACACAGAGATGGCACTCAAACAGGGTGACATACACACAGAGACGACACACAAACAGAGACAACACACCCATAGAGAGGACAGAAACACAGAAACGACACATAAACAGAGATGACACACACAAAGAGGAGACACACACACAAAAACGACACACACACAGAGACAACACATCAATATGGGGGACACACGCACCTAGACGCATAGAGACGCACCTAGACGCTAAAACACACAGAGACGACACACACAAAGAGACGACACACACACAGAGACGACACTCACATAGAGACGATACACACATAGAGACGATACACAGACAAAGACGACACAAACACAGATACGACTAACCCATAGAGACGACACAAACATAGAGACAACAAACACACACAGATGACACACACTCAGAGACGACACACACACAAAGACGACAGACACCAAGAGACGACACAAACACAGAGACGACATTAACACAGAGACGACACAATCAGGGACGACACACACACAGAGACGACATACGCACAGAGACGAAACACACACAGAGACGACACACACACAGACGCCACACACACAAAGAAGACATACAAATAGAGACGACACACAAACAGGGACGACACACACACAGAGACGACACACGCACAGAGACGAAAAACACACAGAGACGACACACAGACACAGAGACAACACATACATAGATACGACACACCAAAAGAGAAGACAAAAAAACACAGACGATAGACACAGAGAAGAAACAAGCACAGAGAAGACACATACACAGAGACAACACACACACACACACGCCCAGAGACGACACACACACAGAGACAACACACACAAAGAGACAACACATACACACAGACGACACACACATACAGACGACACACACAAAGAGACGACAAACACACAGAGATGATACACACACAGACGACACACACAGAGAGACCACACACGCACAGAGATGAAACACAAAGAGACGACACACATGCAGAAAGAAAACACACACAGAGATGACACACACCACAAAGATGACAAACACACAGAGACGTGACAAACACAGAGATGAAACAAACACAGAGACGGCACACACACAGAGACGACACAAAGATAGAGACGACACACACACAGAGACGACGCACACACACAGAGACGAAACACACACAGAGAAGACACACACACACAGAAGGCACACACACACAGAGAACAAACACACACAGAGAAGACACACACACAGAGACGAAACACACTCAGAGATTACTAACACACAGATACGTCACACACATAGAGATGACCAACGCACAGAGACGACATACACACAGAGACAACACACACACAAAGACGACATACAAACAGAGACGACACACATACAGAGACGATAAACAAACAGAGACGACACACAAACAGAGACGACACACACACAGAAACGACAAACATACAGAGACGACAAACACAGAGACGACACACGAATAGAGATGACACATGAATAGAGACTACACATACACGGAGACTAAACAAAAAAAGAAACGACACAAAAACAGAAACGACACACACAAGGAGACGACACACAAACAGAGACGACACACGCACAGAGACGACAAAATTACAGACACGACACACACACAGAGACGACACACACAGAGACGACTGAAATACAGAGAGACGATACACCTAAAGAGACGACACACAAACAGAGGCAACACACAAATAGAGACGACACACAGACACAAAGACGACACAAAAATTGAGACGACACACACAGAGATATTATAAATACAGAGACGACACACACACACAGAGATGGCAAACATACAGAGAAGACACACAAACAGACACACATACATAGACAACACACACACAGAGACGACACATGCACAGATATTACACACACACAGAAGACACACACACAGAGAAGACACGCACACAGAGACGACAAACAAACTGAGACGACACACACACAGAGACATCAAACACACACAGACGACACACACAGAGATGGCACACAAACATGGTGACACACACACAGAGACGACACAGACACAGAGACGACACACAAACACAGAAACGACACACACATAGAGACGACACACACATAGAGGAGACACACACACAGAGACGACACACACACAAAGACGAAACACACACAGAGACGACAAACACAAAGAGACGACACAAACAAAGAGACGACACAGACATAGAGACGACATACGCACAGAGACGACACACACACATAGACGACACAGACATAAAGACACCACAGAGACCACAGATATGAAACAGAGAGGACACTCTACACAGAGACGACAAAATTAAATAGAGACGACAAATACATATGGAGGACACACGCACAGAGACGACACACGCACAAAGACGACACACACAAAGAGACGACACAGACCTAGAGACGACACACACACAGAGACGACACACACATAGAGACGACACACACACAGAGACGACACACAGACAAAACGACACAAAACAAAGAGACGACAACTACACAGAATCGACACACACACAGAGAAGACTAACCAATAGAGACGACACAAACATAGAGACACCAAACACACACAGACGACACACACTTAGAGACGACACACACGCACAGACGACACACACCCAGAGACGATACACACACATAGACGATTTTTACACAGAAACGACACAATCAGGGACGACAAACACACAGAGACGACACACACATAGAGACGACACACGCATAAAGAAGATACACGCACAAAGATGACATACACAAAGAGACGACACACACACAGAGACGACACTTACATATAGACAATTTTAAAACAGAGACGACACAAACAGGGACGACACACACAGAGACGAAACATGCACAGAGACGAAACAGACACAGATACGACACATATAAACAGAGAAGCAAAAGACACACAGACGACATACACACGGATACGACAAACACATAGAGACGACACAAACACACAGAAGACACAAACACAGAGACAACACACACACACGCACACACGCACAGAGACGACACACACACAGAGACGACACACACACACAGAGACGACACACACACACAGAGACGAAACACACACAGAGACGACCTACACACAGACACAACCTAAACACAGAGACGACACACACACAGACACGACACACACACAGACAAGACACACACACACACACACAGAGTAAACACACACACGCACGCACACAAAGAGACAAAACAAACACACAGAGACGACACACAGACACAGAAACGACACACAAACAAAGACGACACACACATAGAGACGACACATACACAGAGCCGAAACACACATAGAGACGACACACACATAGAGAAGACACACATACAGAGACGACACAGACACAGAGACGACATGCACACAGAGACGACACAGACATAGCGACGACACAAAGATACAGAGACAACACAGACACACAGAAGAAACAGACATAGAGACGACACAGAACTAGAGACGACGCACGCACAGAAACGACACAGACACAGAGACGAAACACAAATAGAGACGACATATACATATGGAAGACGCACGCACAGAGACGACACACACACACAGATATGCCAACACAAAGAGAAGAAACACACTCTGAAACGATACACATATAGAGATGAAACAGACAGACAGACGACACACAGACACAGAAGACACAAACCCAGAGACGACAACTACACAGAAACGACACACACACAGAGACGACTAACACATAGATACGACACGAACATAGAGACCATAAACACACACAGATAACACACGCTCAGAGACGACAGACACACAGAGACGACACACGCCCAAAGACGACACAAACACAGAGACGACATTAACACAGAGACGACACAATCAGGGACGACACACACATAGAGGAGACACACACACAGAAACGACACACGCACAGAGACGAAACACACTGAGATGACACAGATACACAGAGACGACACACAGACACAGAGAAGACACACAGACACAGAGACGACACACACACACAGACGACAAACACATAGAAGCGACACAAACACAGAGACGACTCACACACAGAGACTACACACACATAGAGAAGACACTTACACAGAGACAACACACACACGCACACACGCACAGAGACGACACACATATAGAGACAACACACACATAGAGACAACACACACACAGACATGACAAACATATAGAGACGACACACACACAGAGACGACACACACACAGAGACGAGACACATACAGAGACAACACACACATAGAGAGAACACAATCACAGAGACGACACACACAAAGAGATGACACAGAAAAAGAGAGACAGCACACAGAGAGATTACACACATCACAGAGACGACAAACACACAGAGATGACACACACACACAGAGACGACACACACACAGAGACGACACACACAAAGAGACGACACAGACATAGAGACGACGCACACACAGAAAAAACAAACGCACAGATACGAAACACACTGAGATGACACAGATACACAGAGACGACACACAGACACAGAGATGACACACAGACACAGAGACGACAAACACACACAGACGACAAACACACAGAAGCGACACAAACACAGAGACGACGCACACACAGATACTACACACACATAGAGAAGACACATACACAGAGACAACACACACACGCACACACGCACAGAGACGACACACATATAGAGACGACAAACGCACAGAGACGACACACACACAGACATGACACACATATAGAGACGACACACACACAGAGACGACACACACACAGAGACGACACGCACAGAGAGACAACACACACACAGAGAGAACACAATCACAGAGACGACACACACAAAGAGATGACACATATAAAGAGAGAAAGCACACAGAGAGATGACACACATCACAGAGACGACAAACACACAGAGACTTCCCGAACACAGAGACGACACACACACAGAGACGGCATACACACAGAGACGACAAACAGATAGAGACTACACACACAGAGAGACGACAAACACATTGAGACGACACAAGCACAGAGATGACACACATATATGGACAACACACACAAAGAAGACACACACAAAGAAACGACAGACGCACAAAGACGATAGACGCACAGAGACGACAAACACACAGAGACGACACAAATACAGAGACGACACACACGCAAAGACGACATACACACAGAGACGACACACACACAGAGACGAAACACACAAAGAGACGAAACACACACAGAAACGACACACACACAGCGACGAAAGACAGAGAGAAAACTAACACACAGAGACGACTAACACACAGAGACAACACACATATAGAGATGACACACGAACAGATTTGTCACGTACAGAGACAAATACAATTAAAGACATGACACACACACAGAGACGACACACAAAGAGACGGCTAATACACAGAGACGACACAAACACAGAGACGACAAACACACAGAGACGACACACACACAGAGACAGCACACACACAGAGACGACACACACACAGACAACACACTTACACAGACCACACACACACACAGACGACAAACAAACAGAGACGACACAAACACAGAGACGACACACATCGAGAAGGCCGTACACACAGAGACGCCATACACACAGAGACGAAACACACATAGAAACGACACAAACACAGAGACGACACACACACAGAGATGACACACACACAAAGACGACACACGCAAAGAGGCGACACACACATAGAGACGACACACGGTTAAAGACGACACACACAAAGAGACGACACATACATAGAGAGGACAAAAACACAGAGACGACAAACACACAGGTACGACAAACACACAGAGAAGACACAAACACAGAGATGAAAAAAACACAGAGACGACACACACACAGAGACTACACACACATACAGAGACGACAAACACAGACGGTACACACACAGAGACGACTCAAACACAGAGACGACTCACAAAAAGAGACGACACACACAAATAGAAGACACACGCACAGAGACGACACACAAGCAGAGATGAAACACACAGAGACGACACACCCATAGATATTACACACGCACAGAGACGACGCTCACACAGAGACGAGACAAACACAGAGACAACAAACAAACAGACAACACACAAACAGAGACGACACACGCAAAGCGACAAAAAACACACAAAGACGACCCACACATAGAGATTACACACGCACAGAGATGACACAAGAATAGAGACGACACAGAAACAGAGACGACAAATACATATGGACGATACACATACAGAGACGACACACACACAGAGACGATACACACACAGAGACGACACACACACAGAGACGACAGACACACAGAGACGACACACACACAGAGACGACACACGCAGAGAGAAGACATACAAACACAGACGAAACACATACATAAGTGACAAACATACAGAGACGACAAACAAATAGAGACGACACAAACACAAAGACGACAACTACACAGAAACGACACACACAGAGACGACACAAACAGAGACGACACAAACACAAACAGACGACAAAAACACAGAGACGACAGACACACAGAGACGAGAAACACATAGAGACGACACAAAAACAAAGATGAAACACACACAGAGACGACACACACACAGAGAAGACACATACACAGAGACAAAACACACACAGGCACACACGCACAGAGACGAAACACACACAGAGACAACACACATAGAGAGACAACACACACACAGACTACACACATAGAGATGACACACACAGAGACAACACACACAGAGAGGATAAATACACAGGGACGACACTCACATAGACCACACACTCACAGAGAAGACAAACACACAGAGACGACACACACACAAAGAAAAAACACACACAGAGATGATACACACCACAGAGACGACAAACACACAGAGACGTCACAAACACAGAGACGACACAAACATAGAGACGACACACACAGAGACGACAAACACACATAAACGACACACATATATAGACAACACACACAGAGAAGACACACACAAAGAGACGACACACGTAGAGAGACGACACACAGACGACACACAAACACAGAGAGACGACACAGACAATGAGACGACAAACAGACAGAGACGACACAAACACAGAGACGACACAAACTCAGAGATGACACACACAAAGAGACGACAGATGCACAAAGATGACACAAACACAGAGACGACACACACATAGAGACGACACAAACACAGAGACGACAAACACGCACATACGACACACACACAGACGACAAACACACAGAGACGAAACACACATAGAGACAAAACAAACACAGAGACGACACACACACATACGAAAGACACACAGAGATGACTAACACACAGAGACGACACACACATAGAGATGACACACGCACTTAGACGACATACACACAGAGACAACACACACACAAAGACGACATACAAACAGAGACGACACACATACAGAGACGAGAAACAAACAGAGACGACACACACACAAAGACGACAAAATCACAGAATGACACACACACATAGACGATAAACACACAGAGACGACTAACACACAGAGTTGACACATACACAGAGACGACACACACATGAAGACGACACATGAACAGAGACGACACACACACTGAGACGTCACAAACCTAGAGACCAAACACAAATAGAGACGACACACGCAGAGAGACGACACAATTACAGACAAGACACACACAGAGACGACACACAAAGAGTTGGCTAATACACAGATACGACACATACACAGAGACGACACACACACAGAGACGACAAACGCACAGAGACAGAAACACACACAGAGACTACACACACAAAAAGACGTCACACACACAGAGACGCCACAAGCATATAGACGACATACACACAGAGACGACACACAGACAGGGACGACACACACACAGAAACGACGGACACACAGAAATGACACGCACACATAGATGACAAACACACAGAGATGACACACACACAGAGACGACACACGCATATAGAAGACAAACACAAAGAGAAGACTCACACAAAAAGAACACTCACACGTAGAGGAGAATAACAAACAGAGATGACACATACAAAGAGACGACACTCGCAGAGACGACAAAAACACAGACGAAACACACATACAGACGACAAAAAGACAGAGACAACACATACATAGAGACGTCGCACACAGACGACGACACACACACAGAGACGACACACACACAAAGATGACACACAAACAGAGACGACACAAACACAGAGAAGACACACAAACAGAGACACCACACACAGCGACACAAACACAGAGACGAAACACACAGGGAGATGACACACACACAGACGACACACACACAGACAAACATATAGAAAGATGACATACGCGCAAAGCCGACATACGCATAGAGACGACAAACACAGAGAGACAACAAAAACAAAGAGATGCCACACTCATAGAGACGACACAAACACAGAGACGACACACACATAGAGATGACACACGGACAGAGGTGACACACACAAAGAGACGACACAAACACAGAGACGACACACACACAGAGACGACACAAACATAGAGACGACAAACACAGTGAGACGACACACACACAAGAAGACATATACATAGAGACGACACAAACACAGAGATGACAGATACACAGATACGACACACAAACAGAAAAAACACACACACACAAAGATGAAACACACACAGAGAAATCAAAAACAAAGAGACGACACACACAAAGAGACGACACACAAACAGAGACGACGCCCACACAGAGAAGACACACGCAGAGAGACGACACACACAGAGACGACACACACAGAAACTTTTTTGTGTGTCGTCTCTGTGTGTGTGTCTTCTGTGTGTATGTGTCATCTCCGTGTGTTGACTCTCTCTGTGTTTGTCGTCTCTGTGCGTGTGTCGCCTCTATATTTGTGTCGTCACTGTGTATGTGTCGTCTCTATATTTATGTGGTCTCTGTGTGTGTGTCATCTCTCTGAGTGTTTCGTCTCTGTGTGTTTGTCATCTCTATGTTTGTATCGCCTCTGTGTGTTTGTCGTCTCTGTTCGTGTGTCGTTTCTGTGTGTGTATCGTGTGTGTGTTTGTCGTCTCTGTGTTTGTGTCATCTCTGTGTGTATGTCGTCTCTGTTTGTGTCTCGTCTCTGTCTGTGTTTTGTCTCGGTATGTGTGTCTTCGCTGTGCGTGTTTCGTCTGTGTATGTGAGTTGTCTCTGTGTGTGTGTCATATCTGTGTGTGTGTCGTCTCGTTGCATGTGTTATCTCTATGTGTGTTTCGTCTCTTTGTGTCTCGTCTCTGTGTGTGTTTCGTATCTGCGTGTGTATTGTTTTTGTATGCGTGTCGTCTCTGTGCGTGTGTTGTCTTTTTGTGTGTATCGTCTCTGTGTGTAAGTCGTCTCTGTGTTTGTGTCGTCTCTGTGTGGGTGTCGTCTCTGTGTTTGTGTCATCTAAGTTTGTGTATCGTCTTTTTTGTGTATCGTCTCTGTGTGCTTGTCGTCTCTGTGTGTGTTTCGTCTGTATGTGTATCGTCTCTGTGTTTATGTCTTCTCTGTGTGTGTGTCCTCTCTGTGTGTTTTGTCTCTGAGTGTGTGTCGTCTCTGTGAGTGTATTGTCTCTTTGTGTGTATCGTATCTGTGTGTAAGTCGTCTCTGTGTTTGTGCCGTCTCTGTATGTGTGTCGTCTCTGTGCGTGTCGTCTCTGTGTTTGTCATCTTTGCGTGTGTGTCGTCTCTGTGTGAGTATCATCTATATGTTTGTGTCGTCTCTATGTGTGTGTGTCGTCTCTGTGTGTGTGCCGTCTCTGTGTGTGTGTGTCGTCTCTGTGTGTGTGTTGTCTCTCTGTGTGTGTCGTGTCTGTGTGTGTGTAGTCTCTGTGTGTGTGTCATCTCTGTGTGTGTGTCATCTCTGTATGTGTGTGTTGTCTGTGTGTGTATCATCTCTGTATGTGTGTCGTCTCAGTGTTTGTGTCGTCTCTATGTGTGCGTTGTCTCTTTGTGTTTGTCGTATCTGTGTCTGTGTTTAGTCTCTGTACGTATGTCGTCTCAGTGTGTGTTTTGTCTCTTTTTGTGTGTCGTCTTTTCTTGTGTGTTGTCTCTGTGTGTGTGTCGTCTCTGTGTGTGTGTCTTCTCGGTGTGTGTGTCGTCTCTGTGTGTGTGTCATCTCTGTGTGTGTGTGTTGTTTGTGTGTGTGTATCATCTCTGTATGTTTGTCTTCTCTGTGCGTGTGTGTCGTCTGTGTGTGTGTGTCGTCTCAGTGTTTGTGTCGTCTCTATGTGTGCGTTGTCTCTTTGTGTTTGTCGTCTCTGTGTCTGTGTGTCGTCTCTGTGCGTGTGTCATCTCTGTGGGTGTTTCGTCTCTGTGTGTGTGTCGTCTTTTCTTGTGTATTGTCTCTGTGTGTGTGTCGCTCTGTGTGTTTGTCATCTCTGTGTGTGTGTCGTCTCTGTTTGTGTGTCGTCTGAGTGTGTGTATCGTCTCTGTGTGTGTTTAGTCTCTGTGGGTGTCGTCTCTGTGTTTGTGTCGTCTCTATGTGTATGTCGTCTCATTGTTTTTGTCGCTTCTGTGTCTGTGTCTCGTCTCTGTGCGTGTGTCATCTCTGTGTGTGTATCGTCTCTGTTTGTGTGTCATCTCTGTGTGTGTTTCGTCTCTGTGTGTGTGTCGTCTCTGTGTTTGTGTCATCTCTGTGTGTGTGTGACGTCTTTCTTGTGTATCGTCTCTTTGTCCGTGTCGTCTCTGTGTGTGTGTCATCTACGTGTGTGTGTCATCTCTGTGTGTGTGTCGTCTCTGTGTGTATCGTCTGTGTGTGTGTCTTCTCTGTGTGTGTGTCTTATCTGTCCGTGTGTCGTCTCTGTGTTTGTGTCGTCTCTGTGCGTGTGTCGTCTCTATATTTGTGTCGTCTCTGTGTTTGTTTCGTCTCTGTGTATCTGTCATCTCTATATTTGTTTCGTATCTGTGTGTTTGTCGTTTCTTTGTGTGTTTCGTCTCTGTGTGTTTGTCATCTCTATGTTTGTATCGGCTCTGTGTGTTTGTCGTCTCTGTTCGTGTGTCGTTTCTGTGTGTGTATCGTTTGTATGTGTGTCGTCTCTGTGTTTTTGTCGTCTGTGTGTGTGTGTCGTCTCTGTTTGTGTAACGTCTCTGTTTGTGTTTCGTCTCGGTATGTGTATCTTCTCTGTGTGTGTGTCGTCTCTGTGTGTGTGTAGTCTCTATGTTTGTGTCGTCGCTATGTATGTGTCGTCTCTGTGTAGGTGTCGTCTCTGTGTTTGTGTCGCCTCTGTGTGTGTGTGTTGTCCCTGTGTTTGTTTAGCCTCTGTGTGTGTGTCGTCTCTATGTTTAAGTCGTCTCTATGTGTGTGTCTTCTCTGTGTCTGTGTCGTATCTTTGTTTTTGTCATCTCTGTGTTTGTGTCGTCTCTGTGTTTGTGACGTCTTTGTGTGTATGTCGTCTCTGTTTGTGTGTCTTGTCTGTGTGTGTGTCGTCTCTGTCCGTGTGTCGTCTGTGTGTGTGTGTCGTCTCTGTGCTTGTTTCATCTCTGTGTGACTGTCGTGTCTTTGTGTAGGTTTCGTCTCTGTGTTTGTGTCGTCTCTTTGTTTTTGTCGTCTCTGTGTGTGTGTCGTCTCTGTGTGTGTGTCGTCTCTGTGTGTGTGTCGTCCCTGCTTGTGTCGTCTCTGTGCGTCTGTTGTCTCTGTGTGTTTGTCGTCTCTGTGTGTGTTTCGTTTCTGTGCGATTGTCGTCTCTGTGTTTGTGTCGTCTCTGTGATTGTGTCTTCTCTGTGTGTGTGTCGTCTCTGTGTGTGTCGTCTCTGAGTGTGTGTCGTCTCTGTGTGTGTGTCGTCTCTGTGTGTGTGCTGTCTCTGTGCATGTGTTGTCTCTGTGTTTGTGTTATCTCCGTGTGTTTTTCGTTTCTGTGTGATGTATCGTCTCTGTGTGTGTCGTCTCTGTGAGTGTGTCGTCTGTGTGTGTGTGTTGTTTCTATATGTGTTTCGTTTTTCTGTGTGTGTCGTCTCTGTGACTGTGTCGTCTCTGTGTGTGCGTGTCGTCACTGTGCATGTTTCGTCTCTTTGTTTGTGTCGTCTCTGTGTGTTTGGTGTCTCTGTGTGTGTCTTCTCTGTCTGTGTATAGTATGGGTGTCTGTGTCGTCTCTGTGTGTGTGTGTCGTCACTGTGCGTGTTTCGTCTCTATGTGTGTGTCGTCTCTGTGTCTGTCGTCTCTGTGTTTGTGTCGTCTCTGTGTGTTAGTCGTCTGTGTGTGTGTTGTCTCTGTGTGTATCTCGTCTCTGTTTGTGTGTCATCTCAGTGTTTGTTTCGTCTCTATGTGTGTGTCGTCTCTGTGTGTGTTTCTTCTCTTTGTTTGTGTTGTTTGTTGTCTGTGTCTGTGTGTGTGTGTTTGTCGTCTCTGTGTGTTTCGTCTCTGTTTGTGTATCGTCTCTGTGTGTTAGTCGTCTCTGTGTGTGTGTCGTCTCTGTGTGTGTTCCGTCTCTGTGTGTTTGTCGTCTCTTTTTATCAGTCGTCTTTATTTGCGTTTCGTGTCTGTGTGTGTTTCGTCTCTGTGTGGGTTGTATCTGTGTTTGTGTCGTCTCTGTGTGTGTTCCGTCTCTGTGTGTGCTTCGTCTCTTTTTGTCAGTCGTCTTTATTTGCTTTTCGTGTCTGTGTGTGTGTCGTCTTTATGTGTTTGTCGTCTCTGTGTGTGTGTCATCTCTTTGTGTCAGTCGTCTTTGTGTGTGTTTTGTCTCTTTGTGTGTGTCGTCTCTGTGTGTTAGTTGTTTCTCTGTGTGTCGTCTCTGTTTATATGTCGTCTCTTTGTGTGTACTTCGTATCTGTGTGTGTGTCGTCTCTGTGTGTGTGTCGTCTCTGTGTGAGTGTCGTCTATATATATATATATATGTGTGTTTTCTCTGTGTGTGTGTCTTCTCTGTGTGTGTGTGGTCTCTGTGTGTGTGTCATCTCTGTGAGTAGGTCGTTTCTGTGTGTGTGTCGTCTCTGTGTGTGTGTCGTCTCTGTGTGTGTGTTGTCTCTGTGTGTGTGTCGTCTCTGTGTGTAGGTCGTTTCTGTGTGTGTGTCGTCTCTGTGTGAGTTTCGTCTCTTTGTCTGTGTCGTCTCTGTGTGTGTCGTCTCTTTGTGTATCGTCTCTGTGGGTCTGTCGTCTCAGTGTGTGTGTCGTCTGTTTGTGTTTGTCGTCTGTGTGTGTTTGTCATCTCTGTGTGTGTGTGTCTTCTCTGTGTGTGTGTCTCCTCTGTGTGTGTCGTCTTTGTGTTTGTGTCGTATCTATGTATTTTTTGTCTGTGTGTGTGTGTATTGTCTATGTGTGTGTGTCGTCTGTTTGTGTGTTTAGTTCCTGTGTGTGTCGTCTCTGTGTGAATGTCGTCTCTATGTGTGTTGTCTCTGTGTGTATAGTCTCTGTGTGTTTGTCGTCTGTGTGTGTGTGTCGTCTCTGTGTGTGTGTCTTCTCTGTGTTTCTGTCGTCTCTGTGTGTGTTGTCTGTGTGTGTCTGTCGTCTGTGTGTGTTTGTCGTCTCTGTGCGTGTGTCATCCCTGTGTATTTGTAGTCTCTGTGTGTTTTTCGTCTGTATGTGTGTCATCTGTATGTGTTTTTCATCTCTGTGTGTGTAACGTCTCTGTGTGTCTCTGTGTCTGTGTCGTCTGTGTGTGTGTCGTTTCAGTGTGTGTGTCATCTTTGTGTCTGTGTGGTCTCTGTATCTGTGTCGTCTCTGTGTGTGTCGTCTCTGTACTTGTGTCGTCTATTTGTGTGTGTCGTATCTGTGTGTGTGTCGTCTGTGTGTGTGTGGTCTCTGTGTGTGTGTGTCGTCTCAGTGTGTGTGTCGTTTCTGTGTGTGTATCGTCTCCTTGTGTGTCTCGTCTCTGTGTGTGTGTGGTCTCTGTGTGTGTGTCGTTTCTGTGTGTATGTCGTTTCTTTGTGTGTATAGTCTCTGTGTGTGTTTCGTCTATGTGTGTGTGTCATCTCTGTTTCTGTCGTCTCTGTGTGTGTTTCGTCTCTGTGGGTATGTTGTCTCAGTGTGTGTGTTGTCTGTGTGTATGTGTGGTGTCTCTCTGTGTTTGTCGTCTCTGTGTGTGTGTGGTCTCTGTGTGTGTGTGTTGTCTCTTTGTGTATGTCGTTTCTGTGTGTGTGTCGTCTCTGTGTGTGTTTAGTCTCTGTGTGTGTGTCATCTCTGTTTCTGTCGTCTCTGTGTGTGTTTTGTCTCCGTGTGTATGTCGTCTCAGTGTGTGTGTCGTCTGTGTGTGTTTGTTGTCTCTGTGTGTTTGCCATCTCTGTGTGTGTGTGTCGTCTCTGTGTGTGTGTGTCGTCTCCGTGTATGTCGTCTTTGTGTGTGGGTCGTCTCTATATATTTTGTGTCTGTGTGTGTGTTGTCTATGTGTGTGCGTCATCTGTTTGTTTGTTCAGTTTCTGTGTGTGTCGTCTCTGTGTGTATGTCGTCTGTGTGTGTGTTGTCTCTGTGTGTGTGTCGTATCAGTGTGTTTGTCGTCTGTGTGTGTGTGTGTCGTCTGTGTGTTTGTATCTCTCTGTGTGTCTGTCGTCTCTGTGTGTGTGTCGTCTCTGTGTGTGTGTCGTCTCTGTGTGTATGTCATCTCTGTGTGCGTGTTGTCTCTGTGTGAGTTTCGTCTCTGTGTCTGTGTCATCTCTGTGTCGTCTCTGTGTCTGTTTCGTCTGTGTGGGTGTGTCGTCTCAGTGTGTGTGTCGTCTATGTGTGTGTGTTGTCTCTCTGTGTTTGTCATCTCTGTGTGTGTGTCGTCTCTGTGTGTGTCGCCTCTGTGTGTGTCGTCATTGTGTTTGTGTCGTATCTATGTATTTTTTGTCTGTGTGTGTGCTTTTTCTATGTGTGTGTGTCGTCTGTTTGTGTGTTTAGTTCCTGTGTGTGTCGTCTCTGTGTGAATGTCGTCTCTATGTGTGTTGTCTCTGTGTGTTTGTCGTCTCTGTGTGTTTTTCGTCTCTGTGTGTTTGTCGTATCTTTTTGTGTGTCATCTCTGTGTGTCTGTCGTCTGTGTGCGTTTGTCGTCTCTGTGAGTGTGTCATCTCTATGTATGTTTCGTCTCTGTGCGTTTGTCGTCTCTATGTGTGTCATCTGTATGTGTTTTTCATCTCTGTGTGTGTAACGTCTCTGTGTGTCTCTGTGTCCGTGTCGTCTGTGTGTGTGTGTCGTTTCTGTGTGTGTGTCATCTTTGTGTCTGTGTCGTCTCTGTATGTGTGTCGTCTCTGTGTGTGTTTCGTCTCTGTGTGTGTGTCGTCTATGTGTGTGTCGTCTCTGTCTGTGTGTTTGTGTTCTCTGTGTGTGTGTGCCGTCTGTGTGTGTGTGTCGTTTCTGTTTGTGTGTAGTTTCTGTGTTTTTCTCGTCTCTATGTTTTTGTGTGGTCTCTCTGTGTGTGTCGTCTCTGTGTGTAGGTCGTTTCTTTGTGTGTGTCGTCTCTGTGTGAGTTTCGTCTCTGTGTGTGTGTCATCTCTGTTTGTGTCGTCTCTGTGTGTGTTTCGTCTCTGTGGGTATGACGTCTCAGTTTGTGTGTTGTCTGTGTGTGTGTGTTTTTCCTCTGTGTTTGTCGTCTCTGTGTGTGTGTCGTCTCTGTGTGTGTGTGTCGTCTCTTTGTGTAGGTCGTTTCTGTGTGTGTGTCGTCTCTGTGTGAGTTTCGTCTCTGTGTGTGTGTCATCTCTGTGTGTGTCGTCTCTGTGTGTGTTTTGTCTCCGTGGGTATGTCGTCTCAGTGTGTGTGTCGTCTGTGTTTGTTTGTTGTCTCTCTGTGTTTGCCATCTCTGTGTGTGTGTCGTCTGTGTGTGTGTGTTTGTTGTCTCTGTGTATGTCGTCTGTGTGTTTGGGTCGTATCTATGTATTTTGTGTCTGTGTGTGTGTTGTCTATGTGTGTGCGTCATCTGTTTGTTTGTTCAGTTTGTGTGTGTGTCGTCTCTGTGTGTATGTCGTCTCTGTGTGTGTTGTCTCTGTGTGTGTCGTCTCTGTGTGTTTGTCGTGTGTGTGTGTGTGTCTTCTCTGTGTTTGTGTCTTCTCTGTGTGTGTGTCGTCTGTGTGTGTGTGTTGTCTCTCTGTGTCTTTTTTATCTGTTTGTTTTTCTTTTCTGTGTGTGTCGTCTCTGTATATGTGTCATCTCTCTGTGTGTGTCGTCTCTATGTGTGTCTTCTGTGTGTGTATTTCGTCTGTGTGTGTAACGTATCTTTGTGTCTCTGTGTCTGTGTTGTCTGTGCGTGTGTATCGTTTCTGTGTGTGTGTCGTATCTGTGTCTGTGTCGTCTCTGGATCTGTGTCGTCTCTGTGTCTGTGTCGTCTCTGTGTGTGTGTCGTCTTTCTGTTTGTGTCGTATCTGTGTGTGTATCGTCTGTGTGTGTGTGTGTTTCGTCTCTGTGTTTGTGTCGTTTCTGTGTGTGTGTCGTCTCTGTGTGTGTCATCTTACTTACTTGTACTTGTTGCACGTTCAAGCCACATCCAGGTTCATCGTGGTGCCCAACAGATGACGACATTTCTCCTCCCATAGGTTTCACTCGAGGGTGGAAGGCTCCACCATTTCCGGCCACTGGCGATCCCAGCGACGGCCGTATTATCGGAATCCCCCGATTGGCTCCAGATCTGACTTACTTGTTGCTAGCCACGTCTTCTTTTGGCCTCCTGCCCTCTTCTTTCATGCAGGTAGTGGTAGACATTTGAGGCAGTTTTTGCTTATATGGTCATCTGGTCTGCACATTGTATGACCAAACCATCTCAGTCTCCTATGCTTAACAGTGTCAGATACAAGTGGGCGATCCCCACATCTTCTCCTTAGTTCTTCATTCGAGATTCTATCTGAGAGACGGATACCCAGGATATAGCGCAGGCATTTGTGGTTGAATATATTCAAGCTCAATGCTTCGGCTGCTTTAAGTGAACACGTTTCACATCCATAGAGGAGGACATAGAGAACCATAGCTTCATACATTCGGAGCTTTGTGCGCAGCGATATTTCACTCCGCTTCCAGAGATAGCTCCGTAATTGAAGGAAGCCATTCCAAGCTGACGATATGCGGTTCTGAATTTCTTCTGTAGATTCGCCGGCAGGGTTTACCATCGATCCGATGTATTTGAAAGACTGGACGTCCTCTATCTGATTACCATTTAGGGTCACAAGGGTTTCATCCATCCCATCTGTTCGCATGGATTTTGTTTTTGGTAGGCTTATTTGGGGACCAGTCGAAAGTTCCTTGACTGCCACGTCATTTATTGTAGCCTGGGCTTCTGCAACGGATTCAGCAAGCATGTCCACATCGTCAGCATAGTCAAGATCTGTGACGGAGAAGGACTGGCTCACTAAAACGCCTTTATAATTGTCCAGGACCCTGAGGATCCAATTGATGACTACGTTGAACAAAGTTGGCGAAAGAACAAAGCCCGGATCTACCCCTTCCTTTATCCAGACCAGAGGTTAAAGATCGCAGTCAACTTTGCCTAGGGCCTTTGTTCCAGCAGAGTATGCCTTGAGCATACTTACGGTCCTCTCAGACTCACCCTCCTCTCTCATTGCTTCCCATATTGCATCACGATGGAACACATCAAACGCAGCAATGAAGTCTATGAAGATTTGGATTGTTTCCTGCTGGTGTTTGAACCGGTGTTCAAGGATCTGCCACAGGCTCAAAATCTGGTCACAGCAACTCATACCCGGCCTGAATCCTGCTTGGTTTGGTCGCGTTCGGCTGTTTCTGGTGTCTCTGAATCTATTTAAAAGTATGACTGCGAACAGCATATTTTCTGGTAAACATGAAAATTTTTGTTAAGCGAGCGGTTAATTATATTCTCACTCCATGCAATCTACCACTTAAATGGAAACATTCTGTTTCAGGCTGGTTTTTAGTTGCATGATTCTCTGTATGCTCAATTTATAATTAGTAATCACTTCAATAATTATTGTAGACATAAAAGATTCATATCTTAAATATCAACCAGAAGTCATATAAAAATTAGACAGAAAAACAAATAATTTTATAAGATTTTTTTTAATTTTCGGTTACCGCCTTAAGGCTATTCATTTCTTAGGTACTTGTTTTTTTTTTGCATGTTTGGTTAATGCCTTAATACTATTCAGTTCGTATGCACTATTTTAGAATATATATCCATATTTAAAATTAAATATATCTATTTAGAAATGAAATAAATCCACTTTTAGAAATAAAATTTATCTATATTTAGAATCACCTTATTTTTCACAGGTCCAAGACTGAGCGATGGCTTTCACCTCTAACATTCCACTGTGTGTGGGCAAGTTTAGCTAGAGCTTAAAAGAATAGAAATTATTCCGTGTCCGAGGAAGGCTGCTTTTTTCATATTTTTACGCTGCATATTCTTAAGTTTGAGTTTTTATCCAAAACCTTAAGGTAGATAATTTCGGAGACCACACTGCCTTTCCATGACGATAAATAAAAGTTCAAATAGGGATAAAATCCTTTTAATAGACAGTGTTTCACAAACAGTGATAGAAATTCACAATAAATACCAGATAGTTCGGTCACATATGCAGTGACCCTCATCAGTAGTAAAACTAAACTGAAACAATTTAAAACAATATTTTATATACGAAATGAATTAAAACTATATATTGTTTAATTTTCTAATTCTTTTCAAAGCAAAGGCGGAAGCTAGCCTCTTTGACCTTTCGGAATTCGGTTTATTAGCGTTCAATGATATGACACTTGGACAGAGGTCAACTAAATTGGGTGAATTTAACTTTACTTTATCAGATTTTAATAAATTATCGTAGATAGAGTTCAGCCTAAATTTACCTGTGTCACGATTCAAAGCTATATTCTTTAATAAGATTTTCTTTATTATAAAAGTTTTACGAAAATTTTGCTTTAAACCCGGGTCCCTACAAATCAAAGAGACATTGTCGAACAAAATAAAATGGTCTGGAAAATTGAAAATATGTACTGAAAGGGCTGAAGTAAAATCTTCAGACTTAGAATCTTGCTTTAAAGCCTAAGAAATAGAATCTTTATGCTGTAATAATCTCATTTCCAAATTCGGGTTAGTTTGTCCCACATATGAGTTTCTACAAGTCCATGGGATCTGATAGATCCAACTTTGTTGCCCCAATTAGGTTAGATCCTTCCCAGAATTTAGAAAACTACCCAAAGTATTATGACTCTTTAAAGCTACCTTCAAACCATTACTCTATGAAATTCTTTTAAGTTCTTCACTTAGTCCGGGTATATATGGTAAGGAACAAAAAAAGTTTTTCTCCCGAGTTGTCCCCAAGACTTCGTTAGAAATCTCTATAAACCTATTTCTTCTTTTTGAAAAAGTCTGGTTAATTAACTACTCTGGATACGTGACACTTACTAGTATTTTTCTTAGAAAAGAAAACTCCTCCTCTAAAAATTTTGGAGCACAAATCCCCAAGACTTCCTTTGAAATCTCTAGAAACCTTTTTCTTCTTTTTGAAAAAGTCTAATTAATTAACCACTCTGGATACATGACACTTACTAGTATTTTTCTTAGAAAAGACAACTCCTCTTCTAAAAATTTTGGAGCGCAAATAATAAAGATCTGGTCAGTTAAAGAAATGATCAAAGCAGTTTTTACCTGGCGAGGGTGACACACAAAAATATTCTCCACAAAAATATTAGCTAATAATGGCGCCTAAGGGGCCCCCATAGGTAAACCATTTTCTTGTTCGGAAAACTCCCTTCTGAATTGAAAAAAAATAAGAAAACTTATTGCACAATCTTACTAAATACATAATTACAGAAACTTCCAAATCTCTTTTGCCACTCATCAAGTCCAAAGTTCTTAACAGTTTTCTTTCTAGAAGAGTTTCGGCTGCTTCTACATCAATATTTGTTTACTTTGATGTAATGTCGAAGCTTAAAAGCAAAGAACTTGAAGAAATTTCTACTTTTTTCAGTTTTTCAACCAAATTCGAAGAATTCTAAATGTACGATATCTGAGTAGGCAAAAGTGGTTTACAGATTGGCACTAGCCACTTGCTCAAAACACTTTTTAGTGACCTTGTACTTGACACAATTGGTCGTAATGGTTGGTTAGGCTTATGAATTTTGGGAAGTCCATATAATTTAGGGCACAAGGAACTGCGTGGCAGGCATTTGTAATAAAGTTGAGGTGTAATTTTTCTTCATCTTTTAAAAACTTTAATTCGTTCTTAAGCTTATTTGTAAAAGAGTCTGTTGGATTATACGATAGCATCTTGTATGTTTTTTCATCATTAAGTAAACTTCTTAATTTTTATTCGCAGTTCTCAGTATTCATGACAACTAAAGTGTTACTCTTATCTGCCTTTGTAACGGTAATATAACCATCCTTTTTCAAGTTTTTTAGAATTCGTATGTCTTTGATGGTCGTACTAGAAAATTCCGGTTTCAATGCAAAATTAGAAAGAATTTTCACGGTAGAACCTCTTACCAAGCTAACATCTTTTATTGGGTTTGCGTTTTTATGCAAAGATGTTTCTATTGAAGAGATAATATCTTGCACGGGGACTTTATCTGGTTTAAAAGAAAATTTCAAATCTTTTTCAAGCACTGATTGTTCTTGTATCGTTAAAGTTCTTGATGAAAAATTAACCACACCTGGTCCAAGAATTGACGAAGGTACTACCGCAATATTTGATGATAATTTCGAAACTTTTTTAGCAATATTTCTCTGGAAAGCTGAAAGTCATGATTGAAGTGGTTTTTTCCTGTTTGTTGAATAAAACAAAAAGTCACTTACAAAAACCTTTTTTTTTATATAAGATTTTCCAGTGAAATTTTATCTCTGACTATTAAAGCTCTTTTTCGACTTTTATCCTTAATAATGTGATTTAAAGTCTTAAAATATAAACTTCGTTCAAACTTTTTCTCCTTGAAAGTGCCCAAATTTAAATTAAATTTTAGTGAAGGTGGCACAATTCTCATCTTTTTACATTGTAGAAGAAAATCCTGCTGATTGATAACATTTGCCTGTTTTTTCTTAGTGGTTATATATTTATAAACATTTTTCATCAAATGATATCAAATAGCAGGATTTTCTTCTACAATGTAAGAAGATGAGAATTGTGCCACCTTCACTAAAATTCAATGTACATTTTAGATATTTTTTGTTCCTAGCCATATGTAAATTGCCCAAATGTAAATTGAATTTTAGTGAAGGTAGCACAATTCTCATCTTCTTACATTGTAGTATAAAATCCTGCTGGTTAATAAAATTTGCATTTTTTTCTTAGTATTTGTATATTTATAAAAAATTTTATTTGTAAATTTACATATGGTAAGGAACAAAAAACATCTAAAATGTAAATTGAATTTTAGTGAAGGTGGCACAATTCTCATATTCTTACATTGTAGAAGAAAATCCTGCTATTTGATAACATTTGATGAAAAATGTTTATAAATATACAAACACTAAGAAAAAAATGCAAATGTTATCAACCAGCAGGATTTTATTCTACAATGTAAGAAGATGAGAATTGTGCTACCTTCACTAAAATTCAATTTACATTTTAGATATTTTTTGTTCCTTGCCATATGTAAATTGCCCAAATGTAAATTGAATTTTAGTGAAGGTAGCACAATTCTCATCTTCTTACATTGTAGAATAAAATCCTGCTGGTTGATAACATTTGCATTTTTTTCTTAGTGTTTGTATATTTATAAACATTTTTCATCAAATGTTATCAAATAGCAGGATTTTCTTCTACAATGTAAGAATATGAGAATTGTGCCACCTTCACTAAAATTCAATTTACATTTTAGATGTTTTTTGTTCCTTACCATATGTAAATTGCCCAAATGTAAATTTAATTTTAGTGAAGTTAGCACAATTCTCATCTTCTTACATTGTAGAATAAAATCCTGCTGGTTGATAACATTTGCATTTTTTTCTTAGTGTTTGTATATTTATAAACATTTTTTGTCAAATGTTATCAACCAGCTGGACGTTCTTCTACAATGTAAGAAGAGGAAAATTGTGCCACCTTCACTAAAACTCAATTTACATATTGGATGTGTTTTGCTCTTTACCATATGTACTTTGGCTAAGTGAAAAACTTAAAAGAATTTTACAGAGTAATTGTCTAAAGGTAGCTTTAAAGAGTAATAATACTTTGGGTAGTTCTCTAAATTCCGGGAAGGATCTAACTTCATTGGGGAAACAAAGTGGGGTCTATCAGATCCCATCTACATGTGGAAACTCATATGTGGGACGTACCAACCAGAATTTGGAAAAGAGGTTATTACAGCATAAAGATTATATTTCTTCGAATTTAAAGCAAACTACTAAGGCTGAAGATTTTACTTCAGACCTTTCAGAACATATTTTTAATTTTCCAGACCATTTTATTTTGTTCGAAAATGTCTCTTTTATTTGTAGGGACCGGGGTTTAAAACAAATTTTCGTGACTCTCTTGAAATAAAGAAAATCTTATTCAAGAATATAGCTTTGAATCGTGACACAGATGAATTTGGGGTGAACTCTATCTACGATAATTTATTAAAATCTGAACAATGACCAATATTAAAATCTTCCAGGCACCCAATGTAGTTGACCTCTGTCCGAGTGTTATATCATTGAACGCTAATGAACCGAATCTAAAAAGGTCAAAGAGGCTAGTTTCCGCCTTTGCTTTGAAAAGAATTAGAGAATTAAACAATATGTAGTTTTATTTTATTTCATATGTAAAATATTGATTTAAGTTGTTTTAGTTTAGTTTTGCTACTGATGACGGTCATTGCATATGTGACCGAAATATTTGGTATATTTTGTAAATTTCTATCACTGTTTGTGAAACACTGTCTATTAAAAAGATTTTATCCCTATTTGAACTTTTATTTAAAACCTTAAAGTGTTTTCTTGCTCTGTCCTTTTGTTAATTAAACAATTTTAGCTAGTAGGTTTTTGTTCAAACGGCTCAAACTGAATTATTATTAAACAATTCAGAAACGTAATAATTCAATAGGATTAAAAATATACAATATGATGATACTGCTGATTTATTAGCAAACAAGAACTCCTCCTTAAACTCAAGCCCTTCCTGTGACCTCATTAAAAGAGACATTTTTAGGCAAAGGTTAAAGTTAGTCACAAGAAATTGATTCCATCAATCTTCCATACTAGACTTTATAATGTGTTGTATTAATGACTGAAAAGAAGTGTCCTTCTTCTAAACAGTTTATTATTTAATTGGAAGTTACATCATTCCTCTTTGTACCGTGTCCGTTTCTCAAAAGACGACACAATCCAGCATGTCCTATTTGATTGCCAGTCAAGCGTCAAGAGACTATTACCTTCAAGTGCCTCTGCTCCATAGCTAAAATACTTAATACTTTCATTGCAATCCTGATATCTAACATCCCTCCTCATGATGATAGAAAGATATTTAAGGTGTCCATTGAGATCCTAAAGAAAAGACAGCTTGATTAGTGATCACTAAATAATGAAAAAGGCAGTGAAAAATGTGTTGGTTTATCAATAGAGTTTCACAGTGCAGAAGCGAGCAAGATTGAGTCAAAAGAACAGTATTGGCACTAGCCAGCCTATAGGTCTTAAAACTGCTGGGGACACTTCAACACCTCAAGTTCTTGCTCTGCCGAAAACCCATCGTCAGAAACAAGGCCGTATCCAGGGGGGATACCCGGTTTGAGCCCCCCCCCCGCACTCCGAAATTTTTGACCGAGTCGAAAATTAGTCTAAAAAATACCTGTAAAGACAAAACCTTACCAGAAAAAAGATTCTCCCACACTAAATCCTATGTCATTTTGTGGGTAAACGGTTCTGATCAGCTTACGCAATTAGGTGACCGTAGGAAACCCCATGTTCACCTGACCTTGAATAGTAAATTAGGGTTAATATGCAGTATTATCCTATTGCATTTTGTGGCATACAAAAATCCTATTGCAATTTTATGGGTAAACGGTTGTGATCAACTAACGCAATTAGGTAACCCCATGTTCGCCTTATTATGCAAGGTCAGACCTTGCATAGTAAATTAGGATTAATAGGGGCTCGAGGTAAATGTCATAAGAGAGTGCAAGATTGTCAGTTCAGTTCAGTTCAATTTCGGACTTGGATAAGAGAAGAGCGATTTTCAACATGAAGAGGAAGTGCGACATTACGTCGTTTTTCACACCCAAGCGGACCAGGGATGTTTCTGATAGTGGCGTTAGCGGGACGTCTGCGGAGCATTCATCTACACCTGTGGATCTGAAGGGCACTGGAGCCATCGTTGAAGCTTTTGAATCACGCGCACTGGAAACAACCACGACTCAACACGCACCTGCACCAACCCAGTCTCTTTCGTTGTTTGCAAATGACATCGGTCTTTTTGTCAACAAATCATCCAGTCTCGATTTAAATTCTAAACTTCGCTTGCTGAAGAGCCCTTGGACTCCAGATATCTCCAATATTGTTCCAGTATCTGAAAAACGGAATCTGAAGTTTCAGTTAACTTGGCTCGCTCGTTCCAGTTGGTTGTCCCACTCTCCGTCCGAGGGCACTGCTTTTCACAGATTTTGCGTTCTGTTCTCGTCAGAGACAGCTGGCTATGGCTGCTACCAGTGCTTGAGGAATCTAGTCACCAAACCATTCAGGAACTGGAAGGATGTGATAGAGTGCTTAACAGCTCACCAACAAACAGTGTCATAGAAACTGCATCGTATCGGCTGAAAACTTCTTTTCTGTCTCGGAGAAAAGGCAGGACAATATCGTGCACCAACTAGACGCGGCGAGGAAAGCGCATGTTCAAGAAAATTGCCAGAAGTTGCGACCAAATGTTGAGATAGTGATATTTTTTGGGCAGCAGCAGCTTGCTCTTCGTGGTACCAACGATTCCGGCCCCATTTCGGTCTCAGATCCAGAACCTTCTCACAATGATGGCAACTTCCAAGCACTACTGCGGCTGAGGGCGAGACACGGTGACGATGTTCTAAAAAACTATCTTCTTTGTGCGGCCGGAAATGCCAAATATCTTTCTCCCATCACCCAGAATGGTATTATCTCCGCATCCGGGGAGCTTCTTCAGCTGTCTATTGTGGAAAGAGTAAACGCAAGTCAATGCTTTTGGTGCTGGCCGATGAAAAGGTGGATGTTACAAATACTGAGCAGCTGTCAGTTTCCGTCCGCTACACTTTCAAAGGGAACCTGCACAAGGACTTCCTTGGTTTTACCCTAGTTTCTCATTTGACTGGGCAAGGTCTGGCTTCATCAATCCTGCGATTTCTTAAAGGCCTTTGTCTTAATCTGAACAAGATGGTTGGTCAGGGATATGACGGTGCAGCAGTGATTAGTGGGCATCTTAGGGGTGTCCAGGCTATTATACGTGAAAAGTATCCGAAGGCGCTTTACGTCCATTGTAGTGCGCACAGTCTCAACTTGGTCATCTCTTCTGTATGCTCTATTCTGGCGTTTGAGCATTTCCTCGGTGTCTTGTCACAAGTCTGCAGTTTTTACCATACTTCCCCACTCAGGACACAGAATTTAAAAGAACAGATCAACGAAATACTACCGGATTCGAGGAAACATACTTTAACCGGACTGCGAAACTAGACGGGTGGAGCACCACGATTCAGTCGTGCGTTTTGTTGAGCTAAACCGACCAATCCTGTGATCCCTGGAAGCTCTTGAAGAGAACAGAGATGCAGAAACTTCTGCAAAAGCGGTGCAGTTGTTGGACACGATGAATCGGTCGCAATTTGTTGTGTGTCTCCATGTGGTCAAAGAGCTTTTCTGTCTTACGCTTCCACTGTGCAAGACTCTTCAGTCAGTTGACTGTGATTTTGCAGATACATGGAGGCACGTGGAAACTATCCTTTCAAAAACAAAGGAAATATGAGGAAATGCTGCTACTGCTTTCACGTCTATTTTTGACGAAGCTCAGTGTTTTGCCAGCGACTTAGGACTGGAGATGACTCGTCCAAGGACGACAGGTGGCCGGAGTATGCAAGCAGACGATTCAGACCCTCTCAACCACTATAGAACATCGCTCTGTATTCCTTCCTGGACCACTTCACTTCTGAGCTGAAACAACGATTTGTGCTTCACTAGAAACTGCTGTCAAATCTCAGCGTCCTTTCTCCTGCCAAATTGTTTCAGTCGATCTGAAGGCATTAAACCTGGGGTCATTGGTTGGATTGTGTGGCGATATTCTTCCCGAGCCATACTGTCTGAAGCAAAAAATTGAGCAATGGCACATCAATTGCAAGAATGCTCCGGTATCAGAGAGACCTACTTGTGCTGTATCTTCGCTTCAGGCATGCTACCCCACCTTTTTTCCAAACGTTTTTCTTCTTCTGGCTGTTCTTGCGACGTTACCTGTTAGCACTGCTACTCCGGAAAGAAGTTTCTCAACGCTCAGAAGGCTCTAAACCTGGCTGAGAAATTCAACAGGAGAATAACGATTGAGTGGCTTAGCCTTCCTTTCAGTCCATAGGGACGTTGACATCTGCCCTGAAAAAGTCTTCGACATTTTTGCAGGGAAGATAAATCGTCGGCCAGAATTTTTTTTATAGATATTCGCCCTTACTTTTAGCTAAAATATATATATATATATATATATATATATATATATATATATATATATATATATATATATATATATATATAGACTACTTCTACTATTTGGCTTCTTTGTGTGTTAACTGTTTTGCTGTCTCCAAAAAAAAAGCTTGTAGTATTTAACTGTATGTAAAGACTTGTCTTGTTTTCGTGTTACTAAAAAAAAGAAAAAAGCCCATTAAAGACACGAAAGTATGCCTAGTGGCCGCGTCCTCGTTCGCAAGGGGCGGACTAACGGTCTCAAGCTAACGTAATGTTGCTCGAGGATGTTAGACAAAGTCCACGGGAAAAAATGGGTACCCCCCCCCCCCCCCAACAAAAATCCTGGATACTGCCCTGGTCAGAAATAATGCCTTTCATAGTCAGAACAATTATACGCAGAAAAGAGTTTATAAAGAAGGACTGCTGACCTTTTTGAAGATACTATTTGGAAGTCTAAGGGGTGTAAAGACTGCATGGTAGTCCTTACACACGTATACAAATTCTGGAACCAGATTAAAAAAAAACACAAGCTTAAAAATAAGGCTTAAAAATTTCAAAGATTGTTGTCAAGTCAAAAGAAACTGAAAAGCAGCAAATAGCGGAAAAAGTTTTGTCCCCATTTTCCTGGATAAAATTTTGTCACCTTTGTGTCCAAAAGTATTGTCAAGAAATACCAAGAGTCCTTAGTTCTTTGTAAATGCTATACACATAGAAACTAGTTATACTGCTTTGATGCATTATCCGGCTTTTCAGCATGTCGCTTCAAATTCTGCAGCAATTTTCTTTAACAATGACTAAACTTCTAAAGAAATTCTCCTACAAAGATAGTTAATACTTTTTGTTTTACGTCAAAAGCTTTAGGTGATGTGAAAAACGCCTAAAATTGCGCAAAATTTTTAAATTGTTGACAGGATTCCTCAGGCTTGATTGAAGATACTACTCCGAAATCAAAGGGGTGAAAGTACTGCATGGTAGTCCATATACCCTCATACGAATTCTGGAACTGGAGATTTATACACTAAAGAGGCTAGTTTGAATGCAAATTATGCTGCTTTTAACTTATTACCAAATTCCAAAGAATAGCTTAGGCCTATCCTATCAATTTATGGTTTAAAGTCAAGGTAAATGTTTATATTAAACCCTATCCATTTATGGTTTAAAGTTAAGGTAAATGTTTATATTAACAGAATATTCAGATATATAAGAAACAAACTTACATCTAGAATCAGAATTTCATCATTAATCTAAATAGGCCTATGACATTTATTTCTGGGTATAACCATTTCCGTTGCAAATCCAATTTAAAGCTGTTTACAGACCCTCAAAGATTATACATTTTTCTTTATTTTAGATATGACTTAGGTACTTATGTATTATCCTAACCTCAAACAAGAAGTGAAGTTAGGTTGTGGCCCCTGATAAGGAAACTTGTAAAGAAAACAATTCTTACTTTAAAACATGTAAATGATCCTAGTTAACATATTATCCAAGGGGAGAACCTTTTTCCTCAAGTCCTTCATTATATATTTGCAAATTAGGGGGTGGGGGTATATACTCTGTATGTATATGTATGTTTATAGCAATATTTTGTATTTTTGCCACTCCTTTATCTATCATTAAAAAAAAAAAAAATACAGAATTAATAATGACCAGGATGAACACTATTTATAATAGAAAACAATTTATAGCAGCAATTTCAAAAGATTTACCCATTGCACTGAGAGCATGGCAAAAATTGTAATTATTTTCTTTTGAGTTGGAAAAAGAAGGAAAAAAGGGGAAAGACTTGAGGAAAAAGGTTCTCCCCTTGGATAACATGTTAATTAAGATGGATATACATGTTTTAAAGTAAGAATTGTTTTTTTAACATGTCTTCTTATCAGGGGCCACAATTCTAAATTTATACTGTTAGGTTAATCATAATGGAATATAGCCTACCAAAATCTGATGAAAATATAAGAGTTTAAAAATAAAATTGTGGAAACTATGGTAAAATTCTACTTTAGCTACTTTTGGCTCTCTTAGAAAGGGGTTAGGTTACTAAAGTGAAACTTTCAGGGATGGGTCTACAGGCTAAAGTATATCCAGGGAATGTATTTTGAAGTACATACCTCCACTCCTTCTCCCTCTAGAGGGTCCTGACCTTTAAAAACCTATGTTTTTTAAAAGTGAATCCTTGCAAAATAGATCTTCAGCTTAAATGAAGTAGGGGAGACCAGCCCACAATTGGCAGGTTTTGAATTTTTCAATTCTCCAGGCATTAATTCAACCAATTGGAAGTTGCTGAGTATGCCAAAGCAAAGGTAACTCAGTGGGTATCATCCCAGAAAAAAACAATTAGTAATACTCCCCCACTGTTCTCTGGGTGTGGCAAAATCTCTTGCCACTCATCAAGTCCAAAGTTCTTAACAGTTTTCTTTCTAGAAGAGTTTCGGCTGCTTCTACATCAATATTTGTTTACTTTGATGTAATGTCAAAGCTTGAAAGCAAAGAACTTGAAGAAATTTCTACTTTTTCAGTTTTTCAACCAAATTTGAAGAATTCTAAATGTACAATATCTGAGTAGGCAAAAGTGGTTTACAGATTGGCACTAGCCACTTGCTCAAAACACTTGTTAGTGACCTTGTACTTGACACAATTGGTCGTAATGGTTGGTTAGGCTTATGAATTTTGGGAAGTCCATATAATTTAGGGCACAAGGAACTGCATGGGCAGGCATTTGTAATAAAGTTGAGGTGTAATTTTACTTCATCTTTTAAAAACTTTAATTTGTTCTTAAGCTTATTTGTAAAAGAGTCTGTTGGATTATACAATAGCATCTTGTATGTTTTTTCATCATTAAGTAATTTTCTTAATTTTTATTCCCAGTTCTCAGTATTCATGACAACTAAAGTGTTACTCTTATCTGCCTTTGTAACGGTAATATAACCATCCTTTTTCAAGTTTTTTAGAATTTGTATGTCTTTGATGGTCGTACTAGAAAATTCCGGTTTCAATGAAAAATTAGAAAGAATTTTCACGGTAGAACCTCTTACCAAGCTAACATCTTTTATTGGGTTTGCGTTTTTATGCAAAGATGTTTCTATTGAAGAGATAATATCTTCCACAGGGACTTTATCTGGTTTAAAAGAAAATTTCAAATCTTTTTCAAGCACTGATTGTTCTTGTATCATTAAAGTTCTTGATGAAAAATTAACCACACCTGGTCCAAGAATTGACGAAGGTACTACCACAATATTTGATGATAATTTCGAAACTTTTTTAGCAATATTTCTCTGGAAAGCTGAAAGTCATGATTGAAGTGGCTTTTTCCTGTTTGTTGAATAAAACAAAAAGTCACACTAACCTTTTTTTTTATATAAGATTTTCCAGTGAAATTTTATCTCTGACTATTAAAGCTCTTTTTCGACTTTTATCCTTAATAATGTGATTTAAAGTCTTAAAATATAAGCTTTGTTCAAACTTTTTCTCCTTGAAAGTGCCCAAATTTAAATTAAATTTTAGTGAAGGTGGCACAATTCTCATCTTTTTACATTGTAGAAGAAAATCCTGCTGATTGATAACATTTGCCTGTTTTTTCTTAGTGTTTATATATTTATAAACATTTTTCATCAAATGCTATCAAATAGCAGGATTTTCTTCTACAATGTAAGAAGATGAGAATTGTGCCACCTTCACTAAAATTCAATTTACATTTTAGATGTTTTTTGTTCCTAACCATATGTAAATTGCCCAAATGTAAATTGAATTTTAGTGAAGGTAGCACAATTCTCATCTTCTTACATTGTAGAATAAAATCCTGCTGGTTGATAACATTTGCATTTTTTTTCCTTAGTGTTTGTATATTTATAAACATTTTTCATCGAATGTTATCAAATAGCAGGATTTTCTTCTACAATGTAAGAAGATGAGAATTGTGCCACCTTCACTAAAATTCAATGTACATTTTAGATATTTTTTGTTCCTTGCCATATGTAAATTGCCCAAATGTAAATTGAATTTTAGTGAATGTAGCACAATTATCATCTTCTTACATTGTAGAATAAAATCCTGCTGGTTGATAACATTTGCATTTTTTTCTTAGTGTTTGTATATTTATAAACATTTTTCATCAAATGTTATCAAATAGCAGGATTTTCTTCTACAATGTAAGAATATGAGAATTGTGCCACCTTCACTAAAATTCAATTTACATTTTAGATGTTTTTTGTTCCTTACCATATGTAAATTGCCCAAATGTAAATTGAATTTTAGTGAAGGTAGCACAATTCTCATCTTCTTACATTGTAGAATAAAATCCTGCTGGTTGATAACATTTGCATTTTTTTTCTTAGTGTTTGTATATTTATAAACATTTTTTGTCAAATGTTATCAACCAGCTGGACGTTCTTCTACAATGTAAGAAGATGAAAATTGTGCCACCTTCACTAAAACTCAATTTACATATTGGATGTGTTTTGCTCTTTACCATATGTACTTTGGCTAAGTGAAAAACTTAAAAGAATTTTACAGAGTAATTGTCTAAAGGTAGCTTTAAAGAGTAATAATACTTTGGGTAGTTCTCTAAATTCCGGGAAGGATCTAACTTTATTGGGGAAACAAAGTGGGGTCTATCAGATCCTATGTACATGTGGAAACTCATATGTGGGACGTACCAACCAGAATTTGGAAATGAGGTTATTACAGCATAAAGATTATATTTCTTCGGCTTTAAAGCAAACTACTAAGGCTGAAGATTTTACTTCAGACCTTTCAGAACATATTTTTAATTTTCCAGACCATTTTATTTTGTTCGATAATGTCTCTTTTATTTGTAGGGACCGGGGTTTAAAACAAATTTTCATGACTCTCTTGAAATAAAGAAAATCTTATTCAAGAATATAGCTTTGAATCATGACACAGATGAATTTGGGGTGAACTCTATCTACGATAATTTATTAAAATCTGAACAATGACCAATATTAAAATCTTCCTGTCACCCAATGTAGTTGACCTCTGTCCGAGTGTTATATCATTCAACGCTAATGAACCGAATCTAAGAAGGTCAAAGAGGCTAGCTACCGCCTTTGCTTTGAAAAGAATTAGAGAATTAAACAATATGTAGTTTTATTTTATTTCGTATATAAAATATTGTTTTAAGTTGTTTTAGTTTAGTTTTGCTACTGATGACGGTCATTGCATATGTGACCAAAATATTTGGTATATTTTGTAAATTTCTATCACTGTTTGTGAAACACTGTCTATTAAAAAGATTTTATCCCTATTTGAACTTTTATTTAAAACCTTAAAGTCTTTTCTTGCTCTGTCCTTTTGTTAATTAAACAATTTTAGCTAGTAGGTTTTTGTTCAAACGGCTCAAACTGAATTATTAGCAAACAATTCAGAAACGTAATAATTCAATAGGATTAAAAATATACAATATGATGATACTGCTGATTTATTAGCAAACAAGAACTCCTCCTTAAACTCAAGCCCTTCCTGTGACCTCATTAAAAGAGACATTTTTAGGCAAAGGTTAAAGTTAGTCACAAGAAATTGATTCCATCAATCTTCCATACTAGACTATATAATGTGTTGTATTAATGACTGAAAAGAAGTGTGCTTCATCTAAACAGTTTATTATTTAATTGGAAGTTACATCATTCCCCTTTGTACCGTGTCCGTTTCTCAAAAGACGACACAATCCAGCATGTCTTATTTGATTGCCAGTCAAGCGTCAAGAGACTATTACCTTCAAGTGCCTCTGCTCCATAGCTAAAATACTTAATACTTTCATTGCAATCCTGATATCTAACATCCCTCCTCATGATGATAGAAAGATATTTAAGGTGTCCATTGAGATCCTAAAGAAGAGACAGCTTGATTAGTGATCACTAAATAATGAAAAAGGCAGTGAAAAATGTGTTGGTTTATCAATAGAGTTTCACAGTGCAGAAGCGAGCAAGATTGAGTCAAAAGAACAGTATTGGCACTAGCCAGCCTATAGGTCTTAAAACTGCTGGGGACACCTCAAGTTCTCGCTCTGCCGAAAACCCATCGTCAGAAACAAGGCCATATCCAGGGGGGGGGATACCCAGTTTGAACCCCAACCCCTCCGAAATTTTTGACCGAGTCGAAAATTAGTCTAAAAAATACCTGTAAAGACAAAACCTTACCAGAAAAAAGATTCTCCCACACTAAATCCTATGTCATTTTGTGGGTAAACGGTTCTGATCAGCTTACGCAATTAGGTGACCGTAGGAAACCCCATGTTCACCTGACCTTGAATAGTAAATTAGGGTTAAAATAAACGGTTGTGATCAACTAACGCAATTAGGTAACCCCATGTTCGTCTTATTATTCAAGGTCAGACCTTGCATAGTAAATTAGGATTAACAAATCATCCAGTCTCGATCTAAATTCTAAACTTCGTTTGCTGAAGAGCCCTTGGATTCCAGATATCTCCAATATTGTTCCAGTATCTGAAAAACGGAATCTGAAGTTTCAGTTAACTTGGCTCGCTCGTTTCAGTTGGTTGTCCCACTCTCCGTCCGAGGGCGCTGCTTTTTGCAGATTTTGCGTTCTGTTCTCGTAAGAGACAGCTGGCTATGGCTGCTACCAGTGCTTGGGGAATCTAGTCACCAAACCATTCAGGAACTGGAAGGATGCGATAGAGTGCTTAACAGCTCACCAACAAACAGTGTCATAGAAACTGCATCGTATCGGCTGAAAACTTCATTTCTGTCTCGGAGAAAAGGCAGGACAATATCGTGCACCAAGTAGACGCGGCGAGGAAAGCGCAGGTTCAAGAAAATCGCCAGAAGTTGCGACCAAATGTTGAGATGGTGATATTTTGTGGGCGGCAACAGCTTGCCCTTCGTGGTACCAACGATTCCGGCCCCATTTCGGTCTCAGATCCAGAACCTTCTCACAATGATGGCAACTTCGAAGCACTACTGCGGCTGAGGGCGAGACACGGTGACGATGTTCTAAAAAACTATCTTCTTTGTGCGGCCGGAAATGCCAAATATCTTTCTCCCATAATCCAGAATGGTATTATCGCCGCATCCGGGGAGCTTCTTCAGCAGTCCATTGTGGAAGGAGTAAACGCAAGTCCATGCTTTTCGGTGCTTGCCGATGAAAAGGTGGACGTTTCGAATACCGAGCAGCTGTCTGTTTGCATCCGCTACACTTTCAAAGGGAACCTGCACGAGGACTTCCTTGGTTTTACCCTAGTTTCTCATTTGACTGGGCAAGGTCTGGCTTCATCAATCCTGCGATTTCTTAAAGGCCTTTGTCTTAATCTGAACAAGATGGTTGGTCAGGGATATGACGGTGCAGCAATGATTAGTGGGCATCTTAGGGGTGTCCAGGCTATTATACGTGAAAAGTATCCGAAGGTGCTTTACGTCCATTGTAGTGCGCACAGTCTCAACTTGGTCATCTCTTCTGTATGCTCTATTCTGGCGTTTGAGCATTTCCTCAGTGTCTTGTCACAAGTCTGCAGTTTTTACCATACTTCCCCACTCAGGACACAGAATTTAAAAGAACAGGTCAACGAAATACTACCGGATTCGAGGAAACATACTTTAACCGGACTGCGAAACTAGACGGGTGGAGCACCACGATTCAGTCGTGCGTTTTGTTGAGCTAAACCGACCAATCCTGTGATCCCTGGAAGCCCTTGAAGAGAACAGAAATGCAGAAACTTCTGCAAAAGCGGTGCAGTTGTTGGACACGATGAACCGGTCGCAATTTGTTGTGTGTCTCCATGTGGTCAAAGAGCTTTTCTGTCTTATGCTTCCACTGTGCAAGACTCTTCAGTCAGTTGACTGTGATTTTGCAGATGCATGGAGGCACGTGGAAACTATCCTTTCAAAAACAAAGGAAATGTGAGGAAATGCTGCTACTGCTTTCACGTCTATTTTTGACGAAGCTCAGTGTTTTGCCAGCGACTTAGGACTGGAGATGACTCGTCCAAGGACGACAGGTGGCCGGAGTATGCAAGCAGACGATCCAGACCCTCTCAACCACTATAGAACATCGCTCTTTATTCCTTCCTGGACCACTTCACTTCCGAGCACAAACAACGATTTGTGCTTCACCAGAAACTGCTGTCAAATCTCAGCGTCCTTTCTCCTGCCAAATTGTTTCAGTCGATCTGAAGGCATTAAACCTGGGGTCATTGGTTGAATTGTGTGGCGATATTCTTCCCGAGCCAGACTGTCTGAAGCAAGAAATTGAGCTATGGCACATCAATTGCAAGAACGCTCCGGTATGAGAGAGACCTACTTGTGCTTTATCTTCGCTTCAGGCATGCGACCCAACTTTTTTCCAAACGTTTTTCTTCTTCTGGCTGTTCTTGCGACGTTACCTGTTAGCACTGCTACTCCGGAAAGAAGTTTCTCAACGCTCAGAAGGCTCTAAACCTGGCTGAGAAATTCAACAGGAGAAAAACGATTGAGTGGCTTAGCCTTCCTTTCAGTCCATAGGGACGTTGACATCTGCCCTGAAAAGGTCTTCGACATTTTTGCAGGGAAGATAAATCGTCGGCCAGAATTTTTTTTGTAGATATTCGCCCTTACTTTTATATATATATATATATATATATATATATATATATATATATATATATATATATATATATATATATATATATATATATATATATATATATATATATATATATATATATATATATATATATATATATATATATATATATATATATATATATATATATTTTTTTTATATATATATATATATATATATATATATATATATATATATATATATATATATATATATATATATATATATATATATATATATATATATATATATATATATATATATATAGACTACTTCTACTATTTGGCTTCTTTTTGCGTTAACTGTTTTGCTGTCTCCAAAAAAAAAAAGCTTGTAGTATTTAACTGTATGTAAATACTTGTCTTGTTTTCGTGTTACTAAAAAAAAAGAAAAAAGCCCATTAAAGACACGAAAGTATGCCTAGTGGCCGCGTCCTCGTTCGCAAGGGGCGGACTAACGGTCTCAAGCTAACGTAATGTTGCTCGAGGATGTTAGACAAAGTCCACGGGAAAAAATGGGTACCCCCCCCTCCCCCCAACAAAAATCCTGGATACTGCCCTGGTCAGAAATAATGCCTTTCATAGTCAGAACAATTATACGTAGAAAAGAGTTTATAAAGAAGGACTACTGACCTTTTTGAAGATACTATTTGGAAGTCTAAGGGGTGTAAAGACTGCATGGTAGTCCATACACACATATACAAATTCTGGAACCAGATTAAAAAAAAACACAAGCTTAAAAATAAGGCTTAAAAATTTCAAAGATTGTTGTCAAGTCAAAAGAAACTGAAAAGCAGCAAATAGCGGAAAAAGTTTTGTCCCCATTTTCCTGGATAAAATTTTGTCTCCTTTGTGTCCAAAAGTATTGTCAAGAAATACCAAGAGTCCTTAGTTCTTTGTAAATGCTATACACATAGAAACTAGTTATACTGCTTTGATGCATTATCCGGCTTTTCAGCATGTCGCTTCAAATTCTGCAGCAATTTTCTTTAACAATGACTAAACTTCTAAAGAAATTCTCCTACAAAGATAGTTAATACTTTTTGTTTTACGTCAAAAGCTTTAGGTGATGTGAAAAACGCCTAAAATTGCGCAAAATTTTTAAATTGTTGACAGGATTCCTCAGGCTTGATTGAAGATACTACTCCGAAATCAAAGGGGTGAAATTACTGCATTGTAGTCCATATACCCTCATACGAATTCTGGAACTGGAGATTTATACACTAAAGAGGCTAGTTTGAATGAAAATTATGCTGCTTTTAACTTCATACCAAATTCCAAAGAATAGCTTAGGCCTACCCTATCAATTTATGGTTTAAAGTCAAGGTAAATGTTTATATTAAAGCCTATCCTTTTATGGTTTAAAGTTAAGGTAAATGTTTATATTAACAGAATATTCAGATATATAAGAAACAAACTTACATCTAGAATCAGAATTTCATCATTAATCTAAATAGGCCTATGACATTTATTTCTGGGTATAACCATTTCCGTTGCAAATCCAATTTAAAGCTGTTTACAGACCCTCAAAGATTATACATTTTTCTTTATTTTAGATATGACTTAGGTACTTATGTATTATCCTAACCTCAAACAAGAAGTGAAGTTAGGTTGTGGCCCCTGATAAGGAAACTTGTAAAGAAAACAATTCTTAATTTAAAAAATGTATAATCATCCTAGTTAACATATTATCCAAGGGGAGAACCTTTTTCCTCAAGTCCTTCATTATATATTTGCATATTAGGGGGTGGGGGTATATACTCTGTATGTATATGTATTTTTATAGCAATATTTTGTATTTTTGCCACTGCTTTATCTATCATTAAAAAAAAAAAAAAAAACAGGATTAATAATGACCAGGATGAACACTATCTATAATAGAAAACAATTTATAGCAGCAATTTCAAAAGATTTACCCATTGCACTGAGAGCATGGCAAAAATTGTAATTATTTTCTTTTAAGTTGGAAAAAGAAGGAAAAAAGGGGAAAGACTTGAGGAAAAAGGTTCTCCCCTTGGATAACATGTTAATTAAGATGGATATACATGTTTTAAAGTAAGAATTGTTTTTTTAACATGTCTTCTTATCAGGGGCCACAATTCTAAATTTATACTGTTAGGTTAATCATAATGGAATATAGCCTACCAAAATCTGATGAAAATATAAGAGTTTAAAAATAAAATTGTGGAAACTATGGTAAAATTCTACTTTAGCTACTTTAGGCTATCTTAGAAAGGGGTTAGGTTACTAAAGTGAAACTTTCAGGGATGGGTCTACAGGCTAAAGTATATCCAGGGAATGTATTTTGAAGTACATACCTCCACTCCTTCTCCCTCTAGAGGGTCCTGACCTTTAAAAACCTGTGTTTTTTAAAAGTGAATCCTTGCAAAATAGATCTTCAGCTTAAATGAAGTAGGGGAGACCAGCCCACAATTGGCAGTTTTTGAATTTTTCAATTCTCCAGGCATTAATTCAACCAATTGGAAGTTGCTGAGTATGCCAAAGCAAAGGTAACTCAGTGGGTATCATCCCAGAAAAAAACAATTAGTAATACTCCCCCACTGTTCTAGCTGGAAGTTGCTCTTTCTGAGTGGCGAATTGTGCCAAAACTGGGCCACCCCAGTACTGGTTTGGCCGTCTCTGGCCTACATTTGGCCACCTGACAAGACAAACAGAAAAGTGCCCAGGAAAATGTTAAAACTTGTTTTATGGCTACACAAGTATGTCAGAATTGTCACTATCATTGCAACTCTTGTTGAGAGAAACAAGATTTTTGTTTTTTAGCCTTTTTGCTGCTCTGACTTTCTTCATTTCTAGGACAAGGGTTTTCGTGGAAGATGCAGTGTTTATCTTGGCAGTAATGTGTTCTTTCACAGGGGTGTCAGTGAGCACTTCTGACTTCTTCATATTTTTTTCCCTGTTAAATTTTTATGGTGAGCCTTTTGGGAAGGGGTTTGTATTTACAATCTTTTTGAACAAATCATCTGCTGACCTTTGCTCCTCATTTGGAGCTGGGACCTGTGCTGCTTCAGTATTGGTGTCTATGTTAAAATAGGAGTCTAAATGTCCCACAGGACTTGCACTGAGCATAGAAACTTCATTGGTGGGTGCTTCACTAGATGTTGTTGGTGGTCTATCTGAAACATTGGATGAGAGGAACCCATAATCCTTTAAGACATTTCTGTTTGTGGGGTAGATCCCACTTGCTCTTAATCCACTGAGCATATTCTCAGGAGTGAAAGCCTTCAGATAAACTTTCCCCAGCAGTTTGGCAATGTTATACATTGATATAGTTTTACATTTATGGACAGTCATTAAACTTGCAGCTTCCCAGTTGTAGTAGGCCTTGAGTGGCCCCATGACTGTCCTGTCTAGAGGCTGTAGTTTGTGAGTAGCATGGGGAGGGACAGTTAAAAGTACAATGCCATTATTTTTAGCCAGATCAAGCGATTCAGTGGTGTATTGGCTGATGTGGCTATCTAGCACCAGGAGTACAGGGGACTGTTTTGAGGGTTTGACATGATTCATAAAATGCTGAGAGTAAAGCAGAAAAAGGGAGGCAGTCATCCAGCCAGAAGAATTTTCTGAGCCGGTCATGATGGTTCCCGGTGGAGCCCCCTTGAGTAAAATTTCCGGAGACTGTTTCCTGGGGAAAATAAGCAGAGGAGGGACTGTGCTCCCAATGGCATTAACACCAGCATAGATTTTGGTCAACTGGCCTCTTTCCGCTGACGTGACTTTCCCTACTTGCTTCTGCCCTCGCCGTGCAATGATTTTACCATTCTTGTAGACAGTTGTCAAACCCAAATCATCTACATTCCAGATGTCTTGTGGTCTGAACTTGTGTTTATCTAGGACCTGCTCCAGCTTGTCAAAGAAAGTTCAATCAGTGTGATGGCTGAAAGCAGTTGCCTGTCCTAGACTTGTACTTTCTGGCATTTTTACTGATAGAGTCTTATGGCAAGCCATAAAACCACGATACCAATCCTTGCCTGCAATGCCTCCACTAGCTTTGCATTTCAAGTTGTCTGGTAGTTATATACCCTTAGTAATGGCATTGTTGTATGCAAGTTTACTTGCTTCCAGCAGAGTACAGCCAAAATGCATATCAGCTATTGTTTTCAGGCAAGTTTCTAGTCCTTTTTCTTGCTCCTCAGTAAACATTTGTCTTGTTTTATAACAGGGTGTAAAGAAACTCAGGTCCAGGCTTTGTGGAGGTATATTCAGCTGCTCAACTTTTTTCAAGTAGTCTTGCAGTGCTCCTCTAGGGACACCCATGACACTAGCAGAGGATCTGACTGACTTCTTGTCAACTAAGACAGAAAAAACTTATATAATATTCTCAAAATATGCTGTTTCTTCAGCTTTTATAAGGATGGCCTACGTTTGGACGTCTTGGTTTGGCATGCCAAACCTGCCCTGGACATTGTGGCTGAACGTGGGAATTTGCCATCTCAGGATGAAAAAATGATAGCAGCAGATTGGTGAAGATGGCGCGTCTTCTAAGATGCCAAAAGACAGGGAGTTAATCAGAGAATACAACGTGAGTTTATGTCCTATCAAGTATTTGTAGTTAGGCATAGAGCTTCAGACATAGCTTGAACAAAATTCAGGATTTTCTCACCATAAAACACAATCCAATCTGATATTTTTGGTAAAATTGGTTATCAAGGGCAGTCATTTTAAAAACATTCACTCCCATCTGGTGGATCTTTTACAATCTACCAGAAGTCTTCATCTGTTTTTAAATTGAGATTATTTGCTTTAGTCAAACGTGGGCCATGCCAATTGTGGGCTGGTCTCCTCTACAACAAAATTGTTTTCAGCTTCACAACTTTCATTGGTCCCAATTTATAAGGTTTTGAAGATATGCAAGTACATTTCCTAAATTTTGAAAAAAAAACATTGATTTGGCTTTAAATTCTACTCAAATAACCGGAATTGCATTTTCAGAGCTAAAGCCAGAGAAAAATAAACTAATAACTGAAAATTAAGGTAAAATATTTTTTTGTAAAAATTTCAATAGGTAGGCTATAGACCTGTCATGTAGACAAATTTCAGGACCCTCTAGAAGGAGAAGAAGGCAGGTACTTCAAAACACCTTCCCTGGACAAATTTTAGCCTATAGACCCATCCCTGAAAGTTTCATTTTCCTAACGTAACCCCTTTCCAAGATAGTAAACAGTAGCTAAACCAGAATTTTACTGCTAATTATAACCTACTGCAGACAGACAAACAAGTTTTTCTCAGAGTATAAAGATCAAGAACTTGAGTAGGGTCAGGATAATACATAAGTACCACAACTTAAATGCCTGTGTTAGTGTCATTGTTGTTAAAATCAGTTTACACATAAATTGAATTGATGTTTACAAAATCAAGAATCAATATTTGCATAGGAAATATGTAGTATAGGCTATGCATTGAGGTAAGGTTAGAAATGATTTGCAACAGAAATGAGTGTCATATTTGGATTAAGGATGAAATTTTGATTCCAGAGGTAAGTTTTTTTTCTTAGCCATCTGAATATTCTGTTAATATAAATGTTTACCAAAGTTAATTTTATACAGATAAGTTTTTATTTGAAATAGTCTATGCTAGCTATATATTAGTCTTTGGCAACAACGCACAGACCTAGCATCAGCTCTTCTGAAGAAAGTGTCTGAATAAAAACAATAAGGCAGTAGTTTACAATGATTCCTCAGAAGGAAATGCTATAAAATTATGATAATAACTTTACAAAATTCTAAAAGATTAACTTGAGCAAATTTGCTGTAGCCTACTCAGCCATTGCATAATCTTGAACAGATACCTAAAATAAAGTATTCAAAGTATTATAAAGTATCTTTGTTACATAGAGACATTAGGCTCCTAATCTTGAATATTATGTGCAATTTTTTGGCAAGCTTTTACTTAAAATAACCCATGAGCATACAAAAAGAGGCACACTGAGCAAAGCAAATAGGCCTATAGAATAGAATTTATTTGCGCTAAAAGCCCATAGGCCATGGCAAAAAATATAAACAAAGAACCATTACAAAGAAATTGGACATAACCTAACATAATCCTACAGAAATCTACTTCTATGATTCATCGCGAGACGAAGGAATTGTTCCAAGCTTCTGATACCCATAAAACACTCATCCGCACACACACTCACCAACCACTCAAAATCATAATCCCCCCTACCAAACACTTCCAGTCTCCAATCACTCGGCTCCTCACATTCACACATCAAGTGATACACGCTCTCGTCTAAACCTCTACACATAGGACAAAAATAAGAATCAGCGTTTGACTTCTCCCTTCCAATAAACTTTCTTCTTTGGCCCAGTGGCAAACCATCAGCCCTCATTTCAAGTAATAGCTCAATTTCATTTTTATTCAAACCCACCTTAAAAAATAAAACTTCACCCCAAATCTCCTTTGACCAACAATAAAGATGCAGTGAATTCGAAATTGAACGCTGGGCCTGCCATTCCTGTATATCTTGGTCCTGTAAAATCCTTTCAACTACTCTACTTACTTGATCCCCCATATCCTCGAGCCCTAAGCCACCCCCCCCCCCCACATATGGCACAGTCCACACTGATCTAATACACTCTTAATTTGGTATGGCCATCCACTACCTGAGTGGCCCTTCAACATTTCTAAGTAAGCCGCTTTCATCACCCGCATCCTAGGCATCACTAAAAATTTTTCCCAAAGCCTAACCATGTTAACTAGCCTACAACTTCTTAAAGAAAACAAGCCTATATCTCCTCTAACTACTAAACTATTTGTATTCTTACTTAACCCTAGCCACCTCTTATAACATCCTAATTGCACTGTTTTTAGCCTATCTCCCTTCACATACCCCCAAACCTCAGAACCGTAGGGCATTACACCTAAGATTTTAGCCCTGAAAACCGCTTTAACAACTGGGATCTTTTTAATATCCCTTAGTTGGCTTCTTAATACCACATTACAACATGCCTTACCCTTTTCAATCCTACTTTATACATGGGTACTAGATAAATTTCCTCTCGCCTTAAACTTAACATCTAAGTATGACCATTCCTCCTCTAATCTAACCCTTTTACCCTTAAAACTAAAATATTTAAAGCACATGGTTTTACAATCATACTAAGCATTGCATAAACAAGCATGTTCTGAATATTTCACATCTTCCATCTTATACAAACTTCAAGCAAGTAAAATTCTAGGCATTAAAATTTGGGTTATATATTTGCTCATAAGGGGGGGGGGGTAAAGTATTTGGATAGTTTGAAGTCAGAAAACAATTCTTACTCCGTAATATATGGAATAATTGTACCTAACACATTTTGCGTGCAAACCAGCTATACTTCATCCCCCCCTAATATGCAAATATCTAGCCCAAATTTGTTTCTAAAGTAAGAAAGAAACTGGTTTGTTCTCAAGTTTTATACATTGTAAACTTGAGTGAGTGGCATATAATACATAAGTACCAGAATTGTTCACGAAGAGAGAGCTGGATTTCCCAGTATTATTTAAAAATGATCATAGCCTAACTTACATTAAAAAAAAAAGTTTTTTCAGTTGAAAGTAAGGAGCAACATTAAAAATTAAAACAAACAGAAATTATTACATATATGAAAGGAGTTGCCCTTTCCACAAGACCTTGCTCTTTACGCTAAAGTTTTGACTTTTTGTCCTAATTCTTTGAGAACAATTCCTGAAAAATAATGGCTGTTTAATTAGAACAATAAGCTTTGTTCTAAAATGAAAAAAACATAAAGAGCAAGGTCTTGAGGAGGAGGCAAACCCTTTCATATGTGTAATAATTTATGTTTAAAGTTTTCAACTGTAAGTAAGGAGCAACATCAAACCTTAAAACAAACTGAAATTATTACATATATGAAAGGGGTTGCCTCCTCCTGAAGACCTTGCTCTTTATGTAAAAGTTTTTTTTATAGAATTTTAAAATGAAGCTTGTTGTTCTAATTAAATGGCCACTGTGTTTCAGAAATTGTTCTTAAAGAATTAGGACAAAAAGTCAAAACTTTACCATAAAGAACAATGTCTTATGGAAGGGGTAACTCCTTTCATGTTCGTAATAATTTATGTTTGTTTTAACTTTTGATGTTGCTCCTCACTTTCAGTTGAAAAACCTTGTCTTTTTTTAAATTAAATTTCTGATCGTCTTTAAATAATACCAGGAAATCCATCTTTCTCCACGAAAAGTTCTGACACTTGTGTGTTATATGCCACTCACTCAAGTTTGCAATGTGTAAAACTCAAGAACAAACCCATTTCTTTTTTATTTTAGGAAAAAATTTGGGCTATATATTTGCACATTAGAGGGAGGGGGGGATATAGCAGGTCTGCATTGCAAAATGTGTTAGGTACAATTATTCTGCATATTATGGAGTAAGAATTGTTTTCTGACTTCAAACTGCCCAATTAGTTTATCCCCCCCTTATGTGCAAATATATAGGCCAAATTATAGCCTATATTTCCCATCTATTCCGTCACTTGTCTTTGTCTTGTCTTGTGCTAAGCTGAAAGAAACTAACAAAGAAATTGGTTTATTCTTGACCTTTACACAGTGTAAACTTAAGTGAGTGGTTTATAATACATAAGTACTAAAATTCCTTCCCTCTACAGAAAATGAAAAAAGCAAAACTCAAATAAGATTCTCAAATTTAGAAAGCCTTATTTTCCATGGGGGGGGGGTCTTTTCCAAGGGGATAAAAGCTGGTCACCATTTCTGAAGTACTTACCTCTACTCTGTCCCCCTCTAGAGCAGCGGTCAGGAAACTGGGGTAAATTACCCCAAATGGGGTAAAAATGAAAAGTTTGGGGGTAAAAATGAATTTTTTGTGAGTAAAAAGTATTCATTTTTAATTTGCTATTTTATAAACCTGTTAGTATTTTTTTTTCAACTTAAACAATTTAGCAACATATATAGGCCACGCCATCTCACTCCCCACCACTAGAATGTTCTTGAATTAAATCTTGCACAGTAAAGCACAGCCCTGGCTTCCTTCTCAGTCCGTGCCATGCCTTCAAGGTACTAATACATTGACAAGTCAGAGAGCCAGTTTTTCTAGTTAGTTGCTGACAAGACCACCATTTTATCATCAATATATCGATAAAAGTTAGCTGCAATTTGAAAATTTAATTTAATTATTTTAATTATTGTTTTCTGTCTCCCTTCAGACAGCAGCAAATGGAAAAAGAACATACCAAGACGAATTCCTTATTTACGGTTTTACACAAATAGAAGACAATGGTACAATGACACCACAGTGTGTTGTATGTATGAAGATTCTGACTTCAGGATCTTTAAAAAAAAGTCAGTTTAAGAAACACTTAGATAAAATTGAATAGAGACTTGTTTGGTACATTTGATCAGCGTTCAACATCAAGGGCTAGCTTTGAAGTAGCCTGGTTGATTGCGCCAAAATAAGAAACCGTACACTATTGGTGAAGATTTGGTCAAACCAGCTGCTGTGAAAATGACTGAGTTTATGTGTGGTCAAAAAGAAGCAAAGAAACTGAATTTAGTGCCCTTATCTGCGAGAATTGTGAAAGAACGAATTTCTATATTAGCAGCAAATGTGAAGGAACAGGTTATTTTCACATTAAAACAGGCTAAATATTTCGCTATTCAGCTTGATGAGACAACTGATTTTAGTAGCAATTCACAGCTAATGGTATATGTTTCTCCTCTCAAGTTGAGATCTTGTGGAATGCTGTGTATAATAAAGTAAATGAATACTTCAATGCAGAAAATTTAAAATGGGAAAACTGTATTTTTGTATCTTTGGATGGAGCTCCAGCTATGCTGGGTCATATAAATGGTTTTTCAGCTTTCGTAAAAAAAAAATAACCCAAATATTGAAATTACTCACTGTTTGATCCATCGCCAGGCCCTTATGGTCAAATATTTAGAACCTACACTGGAAGCCGTCATGCATGATGTCATCAAGATTGTAAATTTTATCAAGGGACATGCACTAAACACGTGGCTATTTCGTGAATTATGTCAGGACGGTAAAGCTGAATATATGGACCTACTTTATTAACCTATACAGAAGTAAGGTGGCTCTCTCGTGGAAATTTACTAAATCGACTATGGACTCTCAAAACTGAAGTCGAAATCTTTATGATTGATCGAAAAAATATTCTCACAGATAAGTTCAAAAACTCTTCCTGGGTTGCATATCTTGCATATTTAGTAGACATTTTTGAGGTCACAAATATATTAAACAAAGAATTGCAAAGAAAGAATATTAATATCATTCAGCGAGAGAAAAAGTGTCAGCGTTTGAATTAAATCTGCAATATTAGATACAGAAAGTAGAACAGAACAAGATTTTTTTTTCAAGGTTAGCTTTGTTTTTGGAGGACTGCAAAAATATTACTTTTTCTGACATCAAGGATACAATTGTAAGACATCTTATTGAACTCAGAAAGTGGTTTTCAGATACAAGTACTGTGAATTTTATTGTAGATCCTTTTAAATGTGAATTTGCTATGATACCAGAAGAACCTTCAGTTTTGGCAAAGCAATTCTTGAACTTCGATCTAATACTGAAGCACATATTTAATTTGAGAGTAAACCAAGCCTGTTGTCTTTTTGGACGTCAAAAGTAGAGTGCTATATTCCATTTTGCTTGAAGCTATAGGGATCACCATGCTATTTGCTTACAGCACGTTCCTTGGCGCCTTTTCAAGCAAAGCGATCAAACATGTTATATTTGGAAGCAGGGACGAGATTGTGTAATGAAACCAGATGGGTTTCTGAGACAACACCCATTTTTTGGAGCCAATCAGAGATGTTTCTACTAACGGTACTCCATATACAATAACTTGATTAGTAAAGTAATTGGATTCAAGTAAAAGGAGTGATTTTCATTCAGTGCCATAACTTGAGATCGTCAAATTGCGTATTCAAAGGTTTAATATGCTTTTCTGTAAAAAATACTGGTTTCAGTCATAGGGTAAGAAAATCATATTTTTCGTATAAATAGTGTTTTTTACTAAAGATACATCCAAGCCGCGCATGTTTCTGACTAAAAAATTGTCAAAAACAAATAACCTCTAGGCTGAAGGTACCTTTCATCATGTCTAGAATTGATTTGCAGATGATGTTAAATCATTTACCAAAAAAATAACTTTATTTGCGAAAAAGGTATAGAATTTGTGAATTGGAGTTTAAAAGTGTTGCCAATATAAATTATAGTCTAACGTTGTAGTATACTAAAAAGTTAATACTAGTAGAGATGTAGATGGCAAGAAAAGAATTTTAATTAGGAAATTCAGAACAATCCATAAAAATCCTTACAAATCAAGTAGTGAGGTGTATATGAGTATGAACCGTCAAGGATCATAAGCACCAATGACCCTAACCACCAGGAACCTCAACCCCCAAAGGTCCCCTATCCCCAAACTCCAAGGGGGTCCCCTCCCCCAACTTTTTGGCCCCCTCCCCTCCCCCCCCCCTTTTTTGTTTTTTATTATTTTTTTAACATGATATATTTTTTCAACTTTTTTTTACATCTCATAGAATGGCATGAAACATACTTAAAACAAAAAAAAAATCACATTTAATATTTTCCAAGTTCAAAATGAGAATGATATAGAAATGTTAGTCGTGATTTTTACTATTAGAAAAATATTGTTTGTAGTAGCACTTTTTTTTTTTGGACTAAAATTTTTTTGGGGACTTGGAAATTATTCAACTTTTTTTTTACGTATCTTAAAATGACATGAAATATGCTTATGGCTCTAACAATTGTACTGTATGATTGCTCAGAGACACGATGCGCTACCTTGTTACTGTTAATTTCTCTTGATGTTTCAAAGTTCATTTTGGATTTTTTCCGTTGATTTGTAAGAGTTCGAATATTTCAGTACTGGTTCGTCCTGGTTTAGCATTTCGCTTTTACATTCTGAAGATGTTTCTAAGTTTATTTCGGATTTTTTTTTTCGTTGAAACTCAATAGTTGGGCAATTGCAGTAGTGTTTTGTCATGTTTTACCTTGTCACTGTTACATTCTCTTGATGTTTCAAAGTTCATTTTGAATTTCATTCGTCGAAGTGTAAGAGCCTTGTCACTTTTACATTCTCATGATGTTTCAAAGTTCATTTTGGATTTCTTTCGTTGAAATGCAAGAGTTGGAATAATTCAGTAGTTTTTTGTCGTGGTTTACCTTGTCACTGTTACATTCTATTGATGTTTCAAAGTTCATTTTGGATTTCATTGGATGAAATGTAAGAGTTGCCATATTTCAGTTCTGTTTTGTTGTGGTTTACCATGTCACTATTACCTTCTCTTGATGTTTCAAAGTTCATTTTCGATTTTTTCCCCTTGAAATGTAAGAGTTGGAATATTTCAGTAATGTTTTGTCGTGGTTTACCTTGTCACTGTTACATTCTCATGATGTTTCAAAGTTCAATTTGGATTTCTTTCATTGAAATATAAGAGTTGGAATATTCAGCAGTGTTTGTCGGGGTTTACCTTGTCACTGTTACATTCTCTTGATGTTTCAAAGTTCATTTTGGATTTCATTCGTTGAAGTGTAAGAGCCTTGTCACTTTTACATCCTCATGATGTTTCAAAGTTCATTTTGGATTTCTTTCGTTGAAATAATATAATAATATATAATATATATTGAAAACCCGTCGTATACAATAAATGTACAATGACAGAGTATACAAAAATGCGAAAAGAGGAAACAAAACGATAATATACTAAAGAAAAAAATAATAACAACAAAAGCAACAACTTCTTAAATAGTATACAAAATAGTACGAAAAGTGGAAACAGAAAGATAACATACTCAAAGATTACAACAGAAACAACAACTTCTTCGAAAATAGCAACAAAGACAACAACTTTTGAAAGGAGAAAAAAAAATTAAAAAAAAAATAAAATAAAAAGGGAAACAAGAGGGAACATAAAACAAGCAAAGATAATTTCTTAAACCACATTGGCCTGACATCACATAAAGAAAGAAAAAAAACGAGCAAAAATGGGGTTTTTATAGGCCCAATGAAGATACTGAAAAAACAAAGCGAATATTTCGAGAGGACAAACGCCTCTCTTCTTCAGCGCGAAACGAAACGATGTATCAATAAAAGCCAAAAATTAAAAGAATTAAAACCAACTATCTAACAACCATAAAAGCGAGTTATTCGCCAATATCCGCGATTTGCACAAAATCCAAAAAAATATGAACTGCCATCGACGGATACTAGCGAACAACTGACAAAGAGAAGGAACCAATTCATTCACTCCAAAAAATAAAAAAACCAGCAATTAAATAAGTTGGAGAACTATGTAATTTGATTTCGGATTTTAATTAATGCATTTCTTGCAGACACCCTTTGAGACCTAAGGGGTTGTTCACGTGTTTGAATAGATGACTGGGAAAGTGGTTCAAGGTTTATTTCAGGGGCTACTAAAGTATCGGCTTCTCTTTTGAGAAAACCGAAATCTGACTCGTTTATTCTTAAATCACCAGAATCTCTGTTTAAAGCTAGACCTAAATGTTGGTGTTTATAAATTTCAACAGCTTCTCTGTAGTGCTGGACAATACCTTTGTCATGCGAAATAAGACTAGCTTGATTAAACAAAATAGTATGGTCTGGTTTTTCAAAAATGTGCTCTGCAAGGGCAAAGTCAAAATTTTCTGTTTTTTCCGCTTTGAAGTGTATTATTAATTAAACTAGAGTGTTGAGTTAATCTATCCGTTAGTCGCTGAACAGTTCTTCCGATATACCAAAGACCGCACGAACAAGGAATTATGTAGACACCTGAGTTTTCACCCATCAGGATAGGGTCTTTACCTTGATAAATTTGGGACCTGATGGTTTTTCTGGGTCTATAATAAGTGTAAATGTAATTTTTCCTTAGATTTTTCGAAATGTGGTCTGAAATCCCTTTAACATATGGGAGACCAAGATAAACTGAATTTTCCCTTTGATTTGTGTTTTCTGTGGAACTATCTGATAATCTTTTAATGCATTTTGCAATTACAGAATTTATTAAACTAATTGGATAACCATTCCCAAATAAAATATCTCTAAAGGGGTTGAGCTCTAAATCCAAGAAACATGTTGAACAAACTTTCAATGCTCTATCAACTAGAGAGAAGTGACAACTGCTCTTTTCACAGCAGGAGAATGATTAGAGGAATAACTTACGTAACGGCCATTATATGTGGGTTTTCTATAGACACTAAACTCAAAACATGAATCATTTCGGTGCACCAGAACATCTAAGAAAGGAAGACGCATCTCTATCTCTGATTCCTGAGTAAATTTCAGTTTTGGATCCAAGGAGTTGAGCAAGTGAAGAAAAGAACCCAGAGACTCGTCACCATGCTCCCATAAATAAAAATGTCACTTTAAAACGAACCCAAAATTCAGGTTTACAAGAACTTTGCAAAATAGCCCTTTCGTCAAGGTTTTCCATGAAGATATCAGCCTGTATTTTAGAAACGGGGGCACCCGTGGAAAGCCCATGTTTCTTTCTGTAAAAAATATCTATATAGTGGAGGTAAAAAGAAGTTCTGTTACAATGGGCAGTAAGGAAAATAAGCGTTTGTTTTAAAAAAGTAGATTTTTCTGATATAGATGGGTTAGAATTAAGTTTTTGCTCCAAAAACAGTTCGGCCTTTTGAGGATCACAATTGGTATACATTGAATCTGCATCAAAACTGCCAATTCTTGTATTTGGTTTAACCGAAACTTGCTTTACTTTGGAAACAAAATAGGATTTTGAGCCTGAATTAGTGGACGAAATATAACGGTCATTATTTGTGGATTTTCTATAGACACTAAACTCGAAACATGAATCATTTCGGTGCACCAGAACATCCAAGAAAGGAAGACGCCTCTCTATCTCTGATTCCTGAGTAAATTTCAGTTTTGGATCCAAGGAGTTGAGCAAGTGAAGAAAAGAACCCAGAGACTCGTCACCATGCTCCCATAAATAAAAAATGTCATCTTTAAAATGAACCCAAAATTTAGATTTATAAGAACTTTGCAAAATATCCCTTTCTTCAAGGTTATCCATGAAAATATCAGCCTGTATATGAGAAACGGGGGCACCCGTGGAAAGCCCATATTTTTTTCTGTAAGAAATATCTATATAGTGGAAGTAAAAAGAAGTTCTGTTACAAAGGGCTGTAAGCGAAAGAAGTATCTGATTCGAAAGAGTAGAATTTCTGATATAGATTGGTTAGAATTAAGTTTTTGCTCCAAAAACAGTTCGGCCTTTTGAGGATCACAATTGGTATACATTGAATCTGCATCAAAACTGCCAATTCTTCTGCCAAAAACTTCTGAATATAATCATTATATTTTAAGATTTTGTCTTGTTGGGGGGGGGGGGCTAAGTCCCCCTGAAATTTGAATTTACTAGTAAAACTTTTTTTTAGCATTTTCAAAAGAGATATCTTAGCCAACCTTTGTGATTCGAACGAAATTCGAACTTTAGTGTAAAGAGCAAGATATTGAGGAGGGAGGCGACCTTTCATATCTGCCGAAACTAATATGCAAATTCTATTTTAATTTTTCATATACAATGAGTAAAAATCAAAGTGAACATGCCTCTCTTTTTTTTTGAATATTTACTAAAATTGAAATACATGGACCGTTTAATATTTAAAAGAAGGAAGCTTTTTAAAAGAGGTAACAACATGGTGAAAAAAAACAAAAGTGTAAGGAAGGAATTTCTTCCTTAACTTAATGTTGAGACAATTTCTTTTTATTATAATAATGAGAAAATTTTACTCACCAGAAGCTGCTTAGAATATTCCATATCTATGTAAATGATTGCAAAAAATATCGATACTGATATACTGATGGATTGAATGAACTATTCAAACTGTTGAAAATCCTAATTTGAAACCTGAATATATTCAAAAATAATTGAATATATTAACAGCGAAACAAGACACGCTGGTTTTCTAACACGGGTTTACCGTAAAAGACATATATACCATGAACTAGAAATCTGGTAAATTGCGTCAGAACAACTTGTCCTTTATAACACGTTATGCAAGGTCCTAACTAGTACAAGATGGTACATAGTATAACGCAATGTGAGGGAGCTCTGAATCTCTTTGAAAAGGTGTATACAAGGTCCAGAATAACATAGAAATTGCTATATGTCTACGCAAATAACATGGTAATTGCTACAGCTTCGCGCTAATTCAGAAGGCCATGAGAGAGGATACTCACTCTCTTTGAAAAGGTGTAATGTCTCGTAGAAGTATTATATCGACAAAGGTTACGTGCGCGCACGTAACCTCGTCTAAATTAACCTTAAAAAAATGAAATAAAGCTATGTCGACTTTGCATGTCTCTCACTATGTATGCGCCGTCGCGGTGTGTAACCAATCACCAATCAAGTTATTGTATATTGATCAACCTCCACTGTCTCTGATTGGTCCCTAAAAATGGGCGTTGTCTAAAAAACCAGTCTGGTTGAAAACGCGGAGTTTTCGTACTGCTCACTTTTTTGCATTGTGTAGGAACCAGTGGGGAATCCCCGCTCGTTTGGAAAGGTGCCAAGGAAAGGCAAGCAAATAGCATGTTGTTTCAAAACGTGTTTAATCACGTTTCTTGAATGAGGTATCTGTACTGTATATTCAAGAGGTGAAATCAATAAAGAGCTTATTACTTACTTACAAATATTTTCATAATTTCTTGAATGAAATTTCCGTATTGTGTATCCAAGAGTTGACTTCAAGAAAGAAATTGTTTCTTACTGAGAATTTTTCATAATTTCCTGAATTAAATTTAGAAATTTTGTATCTAACTGTAAGTTTTTTGCTACAGAAAGAAAAAAAAAAGTTAATTGATTGTGATTTTTTCTTAATTTCTTTAGTGAAGTATCTGTACTTTGTTTACAAGAGGTGAAATCAAAAAAAAAGAGTTTGTTACTTACTTACAGATATATTAATAATTTATTGAATTAAATTTCAGTATTGTGTATCCAAGAGTTGAATTCAATAAATAAATTTTTAATTAATGAAAATTTTTTCATAATTTATTTAATTAAATTTCTACGTCTTTTATCTAAGTCGTGAAAACAATTAAGAGTTTGTTACTTACTTAGAATTTTGTCATAATTTCTTGAACGAAATGTCTTTTTGTTTATCCAGCAGGTGAATTCTAGAAAGAATTTGCTACTTACTTACAATTTTTAAGTAATTTCTTTAATGAAATTTCTGTATTGTGTATCCAAGAGGTGACTTCAAGAAAGAATTTGTTGTTTACTTACAATTTTTTAATAGTTTCTTAAGTGAAGTTTCTGCATTGTGTATCCAAGAGGTGACTTCAGGAAAGAATTTGTTACTTGCTTACAATTTTTTCATAATTTCTTAAATGAAATTTCCGTATTGTGTATCCAAGAGTTACTTCAAGAAAGAAATTGTTACTTTCTGAGAATTTTTTCATAATTTCTTGAATTAAATTTCTACATCGTGTATCTAAGTCAATATTTTCATAATTTCTTGAATGAAATTTCCGTATTGTGTGTATCCAAGAGTTGACTTCAAGAAAGAAATTGTTACTTACTGAAAATTTTTTCATAATTTCTTGAATTAAATTTCTACATCGTGTAGCTAATTGAAAATTGTTTGTGATAAAGAGAAAAAAAAAGTTACTTACTTGCGATTTTTTCATAATTTCTTGAATGAAGTATCTGTACTGTATATCCAAGAGGTGAAATCAATAAGAGTTTGTTACTTACTTACAATTTTTTCATAGTTTCTTAAATGAAGTTTCTGCATTGTGTATCCAAGAGGTGACTTCAGGAAAGAGTTTGTTACTTGCTTACAAATTTTTCATAACTTCTTAAATGAAATTTCCGTATTGTGTATCCAAGAGTTGACTTCAAGAAAGAAATTGTTACTTTCTGAGAATTTTTTCATAATTTCTTGAATTATATTTCTACATCGTGTATCTAAGTCAATATTTTCATGAATTTCTTGAATGTAATTTCCGTGTTGTGTGTATCCAAGAGTTGACTACAAGAAAGAAATTGTTACTTACTGAGAATTTCTTCAGAATTTCTTGAATTAAATTTCTATATCGGGTAGCTAAGTGAAAATTGTTTGTGATAAAGAGAAAAAAAGTTACTTACTTGCGATTTTTTCATAATTTCTTGAATGAAGTATCTGTACTGTATATCCAAGAGGTGAAATCAAAAAGAGTTTGTTACTTACTTACAAATATTTTTATAATTTCTTGAATGAAATTTCCGTATTGCGTATCCAAGAGTTGACTTCAAGAAAGAAATTGTTACTTACTGAGAATTTTTTCATAATTTCTTGAATTAAATTTCTACGTCGTATATCTAAGTCATGAAAACAGTTAAGAGTTTGTTACTTACTTAGAATTTTGTCATAATTTCTTGAACGAAATGTCTTTTTGTTTATCCAGCAGGTGAATTCAAGAAAGAATTTGCTACTTACTTACAATTTTGTCATAATTTCTTGAACGAAATGTCTTTTTGTTTATCCAGCAGGCGAATTCAAGAAAGAATTTGCTACTTACTTACAATTTTTTCATAATTTCTTTAATTAAATTTCTGTATTGTGTATCCAAGAGGTGACTTCAATAAAGAATTTGTTACTTACATTTTTTTCATAGTTTCTTAAATGAAGTTTCTGCATTGTGTATCCAAGAGGTGACTTCAGGAAAGAGTTTGTTACTTGCTTACAATTTTTTCATAATTTCTTAAATAAAATTTCCGCATTGTGTATCCAAGAGTTGACTTCAAGAAAGAAATTGTTACTTACTGAGAATTTTTTCATAATTTCTTGAATTCAATTTCTACATCGTGTATCTAGGTCATGAAGACAATAAAGAGTTTGTTACTTACTTGGAATTTTGTCATAATTTCTTGAACGAAATGTCTTTTGTTTATCCAGCAGGTGAATTCAATAAATAATTTTCTACTTACTTACCATTTTTTTCGTAATTTCTTTTATTAAGTGTCCTTTTTATTTACCCAGGAGGCTAATTCAAGAAAGAATTTGCTACACACTTACAGTTTTCGATAGCTTCTTAAATTAAATTTCTGCATTGTGTATCCATGAGGTAACTTCAAGAAAGAGTTTGTTGCTTACTTAGAATTTCGTCATAATTTCTTGAATGAAATGCCCTATTTTATTTATCCAGGAGGCGAATTAAAGAGATAATTTGCTACTTACTTAAATTTATTGATAATTTCTTAATTTAAATTTTTGCATTGTGTATGGATGAAGTGACTTCAAGAATAAGTGTGCTACATAATTAGAAGTACCTAATAGTTTCGTGAATGAGATAATACCATTGTGCATTCAACTTGTGAAAACAGTAAAGACTTTATTACTTACTTGTGATTTTATTATGATTTCTTGAATTAAATATCTGTATTGTGTCCAGGAAGCGAATTCAAGAAAGAATTTGCTACTTACTTACAATTTTTGATAATTTCTTAAATGAAATTTCTGCATTGTGTATACAAGAGGTGACTTCAAGAATGAGTGTGCTACCTATTTAAAATTCCTTCATAATTTCTTGAATGAAATTTCAGTATTGTGTATCCAATAGGTGAAAACAATAAAGACTTAATTACTTACTTGCGATTTTATTACGATTTCTTGAATTAAATATCTGTATTGTGTCCAGGAAGTGAATTCAAGAAAGCTATTGTTACTTACTTACAATTTCTTCACACACACTGACACACACACACACACAAACACACTCACACACACACACACACACACACACACACACACACACACACACACACACACACACACACACTGACACACACACATGCGCACACATACACACACACACTGACACACACACACGCACACACGCACGCACACACACACAAGCACACACACACACACACATGCACACACACACACACACCGAAATATTCTTACAGGTTGAAATTGTGATTCTAATCCTTTAGCCTATATTCCATTAGCCTATAACGTGCTGCAGAAACAAAATCAGATAGAAATGCGCTGAAGTCAGATAGAAACGTGCGGCAGAAACAAATTATGCGATTTTTTGAATTCTCCCTAGAAAATTATTATTTTTACAATAATTTTTGAGGTTTTAAAATACATTTCATTTTATTTTTAGTAAAGCATTGTAATTATCGGATATACAGAAAAAAAAGCGTCACACATACCGCTCGCACCGGGGGGGACTTTGGGGGCTGAGAGCTTCTTTTGGAGTAGAAGGATTGGAGCTCTTTCGAGTTGGGGTAGAGGACTTCACAATACTATTCAAATAGAACTTGTGTATTATAACGACCCTAGAGTTTCAGTCTCAAATCCTTTTCGAAAACATCTTTTAAGAATTCTTTTTCTCGTGTGAATATATTATCGAAGATAAAAATCCAGTCGTTTGAAATGCACTTTTTTAACGAATGATTAGCATTCGAATTTATACCTGTAGGATTAAAAATTCACCCTTCTCGATGGGACATTTGATAAGGACCGGATACACACAAAAGATAACCTGGTTTAAGAGCGCTTGTTCAACTGTCAACAATGAAATAGTAATTTTGTTTATATAGAAGTTGTTTAAAGAAATAATCGGATTTTTGCATTAGAAAACATCTTGATTAAAAGAGAAATTACAGGTAAAGTTTCATAAATCTATGATAAGCTATTTGCTACTTCGGTGTTACAACCATTCTTTTATATATTGCTAATTTGGTTAATGAAAGAAAATGAAATAGGATTATTATTATAGAATAGTTTAGAAACAAATTTAAGTTTTACTCATCAAAAGTTATCCAGTTGAGAAAAAATTTGTCTTATTTTTGAAAAAATATGGAAAAGAAAAAAAAATATATACATTTACAAGTTCTGGCTGTACTTGTACATCATAAGTCCCTGGCAAGGCATGAAGAGGAGTGTTCCCCCCATCTTGATCAGATAAGGCTGACTCGAATTTCTTGTCAGGTTGCATAGAGACTCCTGGCTGGTCCAACGAACGTGCATTGGAACTAGCAAATCTGATGACTGATGGCCTTGCAGCTTGCATTGATGTGATATCATCCCATCTTGGTCTCTTTTTGGAGAGAGGGTGATTGCAAGAATCCACCTCAACATCCTTAAAAAGGAAGAAAAATTTAGTAATGAAATAATAAGCCCTCTTTTACAGATAAATTGCCCTCTAAAGTTTATTCTGGTGTTTGTAGCACTTTAAAAATATTTAAAAAGCTTCTTAAGTAAAATTTGGAAAATTTTGATTTTGGAGGGAAGGGAAGGAGGGAAGGGTGATTTCAAAACATCTTCCCATAATATATTTTGACCTATATAGTCAATTCTGATGTTTGTAGTGCTCTATGTCTTAAAGCTTTACAAATATTTAAAAAAGCTTCTGACGTAGAATTTTGGAAAATTTTGAGTTTGAAGGGAAGAAGGATTTCAAAAACATCTCCCCATAATATAATTTGACCCATAAAGTCAATTTTGATGTTTGTAGTGCTATAACTATTAGCACTTTAGAAATATTTAAAAAGCTTTTAAAATAAAATTTTTGAAAATTTTGAGTTTGGAGGGAAGGGGGGATTTTAAAACCCCCTTCCCGTGATATAATTTGACCTATAAAGTCGATTCTGAAACTTGTAGCGCTCAATCTATTAGTGCTTTAGAAATATTTAAAAAGTTTTTAAAATAAAATTTTTGAAAATTTTGAGTTTGGAGGGAAGGGGGATTTTAAAACCCTCTTCCCGTGATATAATTTGACCTATAAAGTCGATTCTGAAACTCGTAGCGCTCAATCTATTAGTGCTTTAGAATGCCTGCTACTTTTTACAAATCAATATTTTTCTGCTCAAATGTTCCTTCGCGTACATACATTCATCATACTGAACCGTCTTGGGAGTCCTAGTATGCTACCTAGGCTGGAATATGCTTTAAACAATTAATAGCTTAATAAATACATCTTTTCAAAATTTCACTTTGAAGGATGAAGATCGCAGAAACAGGTTTCAATTCATGACAATGAGCCAAGATATTACCTACTAAGCTTTGGAAATTGCTGTATTGTTAAGAGGATTAGACATAGATACTCTATTTTGATAATGTGAAAAGCCACAGTTTGAACGAAATAACTAAAACTAAAGAATTATGATCGTAACACAGCAATTGAGTAGTGGGTTTTTGTTTTACATAATAGAAAAAAGCATACTTAGCGTTTTCTATTGAATATAATCATTATATTTTAATATTTTGTATTGTTGGGGGGGGGCTAAGTCCCCCTGAAATTTGAATTTACTAGTAAAACTTTTTTTTTTAGCATTTTCAAAAGAGATATCTTAACCAACCTTTGTGATTCGAACGAAATTCGAACTTTAGTGTAAAGAGCAAGATATTGAGGAGGGAGGCGACCTTTCATATCTGCCGAAACTAATATGCAAATTTTATTTCAATTTTTCATATACAACGAGCCCAAAATCATAGTGAACATGCCTCTTTTTTTTTGAATATTTACTAAAATTTAAATACATGGAACGTTTAAAATTTAAAAGAAGGAAGCTTTTTAACAGAGGTAACAACAAGGTGAAAAAAAAACAAAAGTGTAAGGAAGGAATCTCTTCCTTAACTTAATGGCGAGACAATTTCTTTTTATTATAATATTGAGAAAATTTTACTCATCAGAAGCTGCTTAGAATATTCCATATCTATGTAAATGATTGCAAAAAATATCGATACTGATATACTGATGGATTGAATGAACTATTCAAACTGTTGAAAATCCTAATTTGAAACCTGAAAATATTCAAAAAATAATTGAATATATTAACAGCGAAACAAGACATGCTGGTTTTTCTAACACGGGTTTACACTAAAAAGACATGTATACCGTGAATTAGAAATCTGGTAAATTGCGTCAGAACAACTTGTCCTTCATAACACGTTATGCAAGGTCCTAACTAGTACAAGATGGTACATAGTATAACGCAATGTGAGGGAGCTCTGAATCTCTTTGAAAAGGTGTATACAAGGTCCAGAATAACATAGAAATTGCTATATGTCTACGCAAATAACATGGTAATTGCTACACCTCCGAGCAAATCCATAAGGCCATGTGAGAGGATACTCACTCTCTTTGAAAAGGTGTAATGTCTCGTAGAAGTATTACCTATAGGACCGGTAGAAATGTCTTCCTATAGGACCGGTAGAAATAGTACCTTGGTTACTACTTATATATATATATATATATATATATATATATATATATATATATATATATATATATATATATATATATATATATATATATATATATATATATATATATATATTATATATTTATATATATATATATATATATATATTATATATATATATATATATATATATATATATATATATATATATATATATATATATATATATATATATATATATATATATATATATATATATATATATATATATATATATATATATATATATATATATATGTATATATATATATATATATATATATATATATATATATATATATATATATATATATATACTGGATTCACTTTACTCTACTTGCAGCAGACATTGCGTACAGTGTGCTGATGCAGAGATAAATGTCAGACAAGTAGCACTGGCATTAATGAAATGCGACTAATAGCAGTAATAATCCTCTGCACATTTATGTCAATTCTTTTTTGGAGCTGGTTAAAAGAACGTAGATAATTTCGGAGACCACACTGCCTTTCCATGACGATAAATAAAAGTTCAAATAGGGATAAAATCCTTTTAATAGACAGTGATGATAGAAATTCACAAAAATACCAGATATTTCGGTCACATATACGGATGACGGTCACATATACGGAATGACAGATATTTCGGTCAGATGACGGTCACTGTATATGTGACCGAAATATCTGGTATTTTTGTGAATTTCTATCATCACTGTCTATTAAAAGGATTTTATTCCTATTTGAACTTTTATTTATCATTTATGGTTAAAAGAAACATTTAGAACATCAACAATAGCGAGAAGCATGCATGGTATTCGCACCCATGCAATTGGTATAATAGAATAGATCCTCTAGACAATTGGAAACTCTCTCACTTGGAGACAAGATTTGGTTCAAATTAAATGAAACCTCACACTGGCCAAAAGGGACGATTTTGAAGCAAGGTGAACCAAAGTAGAAATGACTATAAAGGTCCGAACAGTACACCAAATATGGACATAGAGTCATTGGGGAGAACATGTGGTTAATGGGGTCAATGACCTAAATGTTCATGGTCGATGTTGTTGTTGCTGTAAGTGCACGCTCTCATTGAAGGTCAAGGTCGATGTTGTTGTTGTTTTTTTTGGCGCGCTCTCAGCGAATGTTATGATTTTCCCGGAATTTGGAACACCTGTGCTATCGACCTCAATTCACCTATCGTGAATCAATAATTCCCCTTAGAAACAACAAATTAATTCCCCTTTCTTGACAAATCAATCAACCAATGACATCATCTGTCAGACTTTAAAAATTTCCGCCTAGAAACGATTCTCCAGGAATAGATCCAAGTCATTAATGTCTTTGCCTCGGAAACAACTCTTTTGGTCGAACTCCAAAGGATATTAATAACCAAAGGCCATGGAAACAATTATCCAAGAAACATCTTAGCGATGAATTGTTTTAGCGCGGGAATCAGGTTTCTTATTAATTTTAAATGCATTAGCGCAGAGATGCCAAAAACAAAAGGAACATCCTGAATTACGTTTAGGGAGTATTTGGGCGAAACTGTTTTAGACAGGTTATGGAACTATTTCGGCGAAACAGTTAGAGACATTTTAAAAGATGATTTTTGAAGAGATTTTAGAAGAGAATTTAATGGTGAAACTCTGTGGTCGTTATAATACACAAGTTTCATTTGAACAGTGTTGTGAGGTCCTCTAACCCAACCCCAAAGGGTTCCAATCCTCCTACCCCAACCCCGAAGGAAGCCCCCGGTCCGCAAAGGTCCCCCACGCTCCCAAAGGGCCCCCGGCGCCCCCCAAGGCCCATCCCGACCTCCCAAGTCCCTCCCTGGGCCCCCAAAGGCCCCTCTGGCGTCCCAAGGCCCCACCGGGTCCCCAAGGCCCTCCCCCCGGCCCCAACTGCCCCCCCCCGACCCCCCAAGGCCCCCCCAGGTGCCCCAACGCCCTCCCCCCACCCCCAAAGGCCCTCCCCCGGTCCTCAAAGGTCCCCCCGGCTCCCAAAGGGCCAACCGGCCCCCAAGGGTCCCCCGGGCCCCCAAAGGTCCTCCCCCGGTCCCGAAAGGTCCACTGGGCTCCCAAAAGACCCCCCAAGCTCCCAAAGGGCCACCGGCGCCCCCAAAGGCCCACTCAGACCCCCAAAGGCCATCCCCGGGCCCCCCAAAGACCCATCAAGCTCCCAAAGGACCAACGGGGTCCCAAAGGCCCTCCACCGGTCCCCAAATGTCCCCCAGGCCCCCAACTGCCCCCCCGGACCCCCAAAGGCCCTCCCTGTGCCCCAAAGGCCCTCCCTGTGCCCCAAAGGCCCTCCCCCGGCCCCCAAAGGTCCCCCGGACCAGAGAAGCGCCGCCGGGATGCGCCGTGGGCCAGGAAAGCGCCGCAGGATGTGCCGCAGGGATGCGCCGTGGGCCAGGAAAGCGCCGCAGGATGTGCCGCAGGGATGCGCCGCGGGTCAGGAAAGCGCCGCAGGGATGCGCCGCAGGAATGCGCTGCAGGAATGCGCCGCAAAAAGTAAACTAAAAAGTAAAAATTTCGAAATGTTATCCCCCAAACGCCCTCCTCAGACCCCCAAAGGCCCTCCCCTGGTCCTCAAAGGTCCCCAAGGGTCCCCCGGGCCCCCAAAGGTCCACCCCCTGTCCCCAAAGGTCTACTTGGCTCCCAAAAGACGACCCAATCCTCACGGGTCCCGGACCCCCAAACGCCCTCCCCTGTGCCCCAATGGTCCCCCCCGGTTCCCATACATTCGCACATAAACTTACACACACACACAAAAACTTACACACACACACACAAAAACTTACACACACGCACAAACAAATACACACACACACAAAATAATACACACACACTCTAAATCATACACACACACACACAAAAACTTACACACACACGCACAGAAAACTTACACACACACACGAAAACTTACACACACACGCCAAAACTTACACACACACACAAAAACTCACAAACACACACACACAAAAAAAAACTTAAAAAAACAAACAAAAAAAAAATAAACACACACACACACACTAAAACTCACACACACATTGAAAACATATCACACACACAAAAACTAAAACACACACACACAAAAAAAAAAAAACACCACAAACAAAAAAAAACACACGCACACACTCACACACACATACACACACAAACACACACACAAAAAAAAAACACACACACACCAAAACTGAAACACACACGACAAAAATTACACACACAGAAACTTACACACACACACACTCACACACACACAAACTTACACACCCAAACACAAACAAAAATAACAAACAGAAAAACTTACACACACACACACAAACTTACACACACACACAAAAAACTTACATCCACACACAAAAGATTACACACACAAAAACTTACACACACACACACACAAAAACTTACACCCACATGCAAAAACTTACATGCACACAAAAACATACATGAACACAAAAACTTACACACACACAAAAACTTACACACACACACCCACACTCACAAAATCATACACACACACAAAAACTTACGCACACACACACATGAAAACTTACACACACACGCCAAAACTTACACACACACACCAAAACTTACACACACACACAAAAACTTACACACACACACACACACAAAAACTTACACAAGAACAAGCAAACTAACAAGCACACAAAAGATAAAAAGCACACAAAAACTTACACACACACACACACACAAAAAACTTAAAAACACACACACACAAAAAAACACACACACACTAAAAAACTAAAAAACAAACACAAAAACTGACACACACACAAATACAAGCACTAATACACAAGTAAACAAAAAAAACTCACACTCACACACAAACATAAATACACACACACACTCACAAAACTTACACACACACACACGAAACAATAACACAAAACGACCCCAAAAAAACAACCAAAAACATACACACAACAACCAAAAGACAACACCATACACATGCACACGAAAAATTAAATTCACACAAAAACTAACACAAACACACACACACACACACACACATTAACCAATCAAACACACTAACAATCACACACACACGACATCACTTAACATAAATCTCAAAATTACACACACACACACACACACACAAAAACTTAAAAATGAAAACAAAAAAACTCACACATAAACGCGCACACGAAAGAACACACACACACACACACAAACTAAAGACACCGCACACGAAAACAAAAATACTCACGCCAAATCTTACACACACAAAAACTTACACATGCACACGAAAACTTACACACACACACACGCAAAACTTACGCACACACACACACACAAACTTACACACACACACACACACACAAAAACTTACACACACAACAAAAAACTCACACACACACGCACAAAAACTTACAAACACACACACACACAAAACTTACACTCACACACACGAAAACTCACACACACACGACAAAACTTACACACACATAAACTTACACACACACACACACACACACACATACACAAACTGAAACACACACACACACACAAAAAACTTACACACAAAAAAAACTTACACACACAAACTTACACACACACACAAAAAACTTACACCCACACACAAAAGCTTAAACACACAAAAACTTACCAACACACACAAAAAATAACATATACACGAAAAAACTAACATTAACACAAAAACAGCAATGCACGCACAAAACTTACACACACAAACAGAATCTTACACACACACACAAAAACTTAAAAAATATAAAAAACTTACACACACACAAAAACTTACACACACACTAAGACACACAAAAAATTA